>NW_021146581.1:0-25000 GCF_002837175.3 Physeter macrocephalus
ATTCACAGATTGATTTTCATGAGTCTTTCTGTAAACGATGAGCTTCAGAAATCTGACCTATCACACATAGAAGCAGCTTCTGAACATGTACTTTAGGGGCCGGCCTGAATATAAAAAGGGTCTCTACAATATATACCAAGTTCACACAACAACTAGGGATAAAGGCATGGAATTGGTTTGTTGTGGGTAGAAAATAACTAATTCTAAGCATTTGGCGATTCCTATACATATTCACAATATTGAGCTATTGCCTTTGCCTTATTTTTAAAAATAATATTTATTTATTTGCTGCGGCACTTACAGGATCTTAGTTCCTGGACCAGGGATTGAACCCGGGTGTCAGCAGTGAAAGCACCAAATCCTTAACCACTGGACTACCAGGGAATTCCTGATTTTTATATTTAAAATTAGATTGCTTATATTTTCTTGTTGCTCAAATTGATCGAATATTGAAAATAAACTGACAAATACTTGTCATTTTTAAAACTTTTTTTGTCTGTTTATATTAGCCTCTCATGAGTTTCTTTCCAGTTATCTCTCATAAGAGAAAGAAGAAAAGAGAAGAAGGTGGCTTAAGCCAGTGTTTTTCAAGTGTGAGTAATTGTGTACCACTGAGACATACCTGCAGATCCCAAGGGATTTAAGGGACCGTCCTCCGCCCCCCGCCCGGCCCCCCAGGCTGGGCAACATTGCCTAAAAGTTAAATGCTAACTTCAGAGTATAATGTGATACCAGTTAAATTATAAACTTAAACATAAATTCAGGATCACTCAAAAATGTAAAATGTTAATCCAGATGATCCAAAATATGCTGACATGCTTATATTATAAAACTTAAAGCACAATGTTTTAAAATTCTCATAGAAGTGCTCATTTCAGCAGCACATATACTGATCCAGCAATCCCACCCCTGGGCATATATCCAGAGAAAACCACAGTCCAAAAGGTTACATGCACCCCAGTGTTCATTGCAGCGCTGTTTAAAATAGCCAAAGATATGGAAGCAACCTAAATGTCCATTGACAGAAATGGATAAAGAAGATGTGGTACATATATACAATGGAATATTACTCCATAAAAAAAAAACAATGAAATAATGCTCTTTGCAGCAGCATGGATGGACCTAGAGATTATCATACTAAGTGAAGTCAGAGAAAGACAAATATATGATATCGCTTATATGTGGAATCTAAAAGAGGTACAAATGAACTTATTTACAAAACAGAAATAGAGTCACAGATGTAGAAAACAAACTATGGTTACCCGGGGGTGGGGGGAAGGAGGGGAGGGATAAATTGGGAGATTGGGACTGACATATATACACAATAGGAAACTAATAAGGGGCTTCCCTGGTGGCGCAGTGGTTAATAATCTTCCTGCTAATACAGGGGACACGGGTACGAGCCCTCGTCCGGGAAGATCCCACATGCCGCGGAGCAACTAAGCCCGTGCACCACAACTACTGAGCCTGCACTCTAGAGCCCTCGAGCCACAGCTACTGAGCCCATGTGCCACAGCTACTGAAGCCCACGCGCCTAGAGCCCATGCTCCACAACAAGAGAAGCCATCGCAATGAGAAGCCCGCACACTACAACGAAGAGTAGCCCCCGCTCGCTGCAACTAGAGAAAGCCCGCGAGCAGCAACAAAGACCTAACGCAGCCAAAAATAAATTTTTTTAAAAAAGAAAATTAATAAGGACTATTGTATAGCACAAGGAACTCTACTCAATACTCTGTAATGATCTATATGAGACAAGAATCTAAAAAAGAGTGGACATATGTATGTGTATAACTGATTCACTTTGCTGTACAGCAGAAACTAACACAACATTGTAAATCAACTATACTCCAATAAAAATTTTAAAAAAACAAACAAACAAAAATTCTCATAGAAGACTCAGAGTGCCTTGGAAGTTCAAGACCCCCAGAGGGTAACAGACCGTAGATTGAGAAACCTAACCTGCATGTGGAAGATGTTAAGTGAGGAGAGAATGAGAAAAAGGCAAGAAGTTGAGATGTAAGTCCTCCCAGGCTAACCCCCACCCAGGCTTTTCCTGGGGTTCCTAATTCTGTTTTTGACCATATCCAGTTTCTGATGACATTATAGTATTCATAAAAGATTACCTTTGGAAGCTCAGCAGTTTTTATGCTACATTCCATTCTGTGTGTGATTAAAGGTGAAAGATTGGTCCAGGGAGGGAAAAAAAAGTGGGGGCAAGATTTAGTGCTAAGAAAGAAGGAATATAGATATTTTGAAGTTACTAGAAAAGGGGAGGAGTCTATTTCTGAGGTTCTGTTCTAGCCCCTACTCCTCTTTGTACTCATAAGTTTTAAAGGGTGCCCAATAAATGAAACATTTTCTAAAGTCAGAGAAGTGTTATATTTTACAGTCACAGTTTTATATTTCTAGAAGGCAAGATGGAAATTCATTTTGAAGCAGTCTGCCTTTACTTAGGAAAATCACCAGGATGGGCCCACTACACATACATAAAGCAAATACCCACCTTTATCCTAAAGAAAATCATGAAATGACCATTAACCAAAATCCAGATATTTCAGACTGAGATGCTGAGGTTAATTTATTTATTAGTGTTATAAATTGTGTCTTTCACAGGATTGTGCCCTTGAAGGGAGAGAGAGATCCGTTTTTCCCCCTAAATAAGAATATAGACTGGAATGTTTCTTAAAATCCTTATTGTTCTTAGGAGACCAATGTTTGTTTGTTTGTTTGCTTTAATTTATTTTTGGCTGCATTGGGTCTTCGTTGCTGTGCACGGCCTTTCTCTAGTTGCAGCGAGTGGGGGATGCTCTTCGTTGTGGTGCACGGGCTTCTCATTGCAGTGGCTTCTCTTGTTGTGGAGCACAGGCTCTAGGCGCGCGGGCTTCAGTAGTTGTGGAACACGGGCTCAGCAGTTGTGGCTCGTGGGGTCTAGAGCGCAGGCTTAGTGGTTGTGGTGCACGGGCTTAGTTGCTCCATGGCATGTGGGATCTTCCCGGACCAGGGCTCGAACCCGTGTCCCCTGCATTGGCAGGTGGATTCTTAACCACCGCGCCACCAGGGAAGCCCCAATGTTTGTTTTCAGTTCAAGTGTTTGCTCACAGGTGATCACAAAACTGGAGCCACCCTGAGGTGTGTGCCAGTCTTTTCTCCATACCTCACACCGGACAGACTGGTCTGAACAACTGGTATCTCACAAAGTGGAGTTAGAGCCAGATTATCTGAAGCCTGGAAAGTGTCCACAATTCCTGGGATTGCTTCAACCAGGTCAAGGTGGAGGTGAGTTTTTCCCCCTAAGGAAAGGGATAGATGTTCTAGAGTGAAAATAAGCAGGCCTTGAACTGGAAAAGAAAGATTCTCTTTGGACTCATGCCTGTTGCTAGCATCAAGACTCCAAGACGTGGCACAGTCTGGAGATTCCTGTTGGGGAAAGTGGGTGGGCTGAGCTGGCTCTGCCTTACCAGGAATCTGAAGAAGAGCCACTTCTAGTGGCAGTTGTGGGCTACTCTTTGTTTTTCATGTCTGTGCCTCTGTGTCTTGTTAAATAGCCTGGACTGAACTGAGCTTTGGGGAATCGAGTGAGGAGATCTATGTCCATTGGGATGGGGCCATGTGGGGAGCCTGAAGGAGGTGGTGACAAAGTTCAAGAGCCACAGTGGTTTGGAGCAGGGACAGCTGGCAAAAGTGATAGTAATTTCCTGCGAGGATCTGTGGCACACTTAACCATTCCTTAGAGATTTCTCAGAATCCTTTAGTAAGAGAACTCCTTTGCTCTGTTGGCTGCTGAGAACTGAGGACACACAAGTTGAGTCTGACAGATTGGCCCAAGAGAACCAGAGTGTTACTTAGAAAAGTCCTGCTGGTTCTTGTAGTCACCAGGAGGGCAAAAGTTCTTAACTGAGGCTCACATTCCAAGTAACAAATGATCTCACATTTGTAATCTCTTGGCTCTTTGATTTGCTAAGGAATAAAGAGCAAACAGTAGTAATAGGAAACCCGCCAGCTGAAATCCTGCTGCCCTGTCCACCAAAATGGCTTTCTTACCACTGGAAGATTGTGCCAACTCCTCCTCTCAAACGGTTCTTTCCTCAACCTTGGTAGTTTCATCATGAGTATGTTTAGTCGAGATCTTGAGAGGATCCTTCTGCAGAGCTCCATAGTTCTCTCTGTGTGTATCTCCATCCTTTCTGGCACTCTTCCCTGAAAATGTTAGCCACCTTGGCCTCCCTGAACTCCAAACTCTGTCTTCCCAATGCAGGGAGATTGTCAGGCTCTGTTTAGGTTTCCTCTTTCTACAAGGTGGCCTGAAAACACTTTCTAGGCTGTAAGCTGGGGTGCTCATAGGATTCACTTCATTTGTTTACCTTCTCTCAGGGATCACTAATCCTGTGCTGCCTGTTGTCCAATGTCTGAAAATTTTTGCTTCATATATTTTGTCCAGTTTTCTAGATGATTAAGTCAGGAGGGTAAACGTGGTCCCTGTTATACCATCATGGCCAGAAATCGAAGTTTTCCCAAGCAGTTTTATAAATTGTTATTTATAACTATGTTTTTCAGTGAGATTGTGTGGGTGGTTTAAAAAAATTCCTTAATTGTTTCTGGTATATCAAAATGTACTTTGCCCTCACTCTTTAATGATATTTTGGCTGGGGATAAAATTCTAGGTTTATAGGGAAGTCTTTTATCAGTCTTCACTGTTGTTTCATAGGTAATCTGTTTTTTCTCTTATCTCTGGTAGCTTTTTACAATTTTCTCTTTATCTTTAATGTTGTGTAAATATTCCTATAATGTGCCTCAGCATGTGTTTATTTTATTAGTACTAAAGGCTTATTTTTAAAATTTGGTGTCTAATGTCTTTCATCAGTACTTTAAAATTTTATCTCTTGCATTTTCAAACACTGTTTCACTATCATTCTGTTTATTTTCTTCTAGAACTCTCATTATACATGTTGGAGCTCTCCATCTATCCTCTCTCTCTCTTAACTATATATATCCCTGTGTTACTGTGCTGCATTCTGAGTAATTTATTCTCTCTTCAGTTATACCCAGTTTAGAGCTCTTGCTAACATTTTATTTCCACTATCTTGTTTCTCTTAGTCCCAAACAAAACAGGCAAGGAGTTCCTTTGCTTGTTTTTGGAGAGTGTTTTGTCACTTTCTTCCCAAGCTTTCTCCAGTAATAAACAAGTGTCCTTATCAGACTCTCTAGTTTTTTTCACTTGCTCTCTTTAAGAATGTTTTTCCTAGAGAGTCTCTTCTCTCCCAGATGTAAAAAACTTTGTAAAAACAAAGATTTCAATTCAGGGAGTTCCCTGTTGGTCCAGTGGTTAAGAATCTGCCTTCGAATGTAGGGGGCGCAGGTTCAATCCCTGGTTGGAGAACTAAGATTCCATATGCCGTGGGGCAACTAAGCCCGCGCTCCACAGCTTCAGAGCCCACTCGCCACAACAAAGATCCCGTGTGCCAACTAAGACCTGATGCAGCCAAGTAAATAAATAAACAAACAAATAAATTTTTAAAAATAAAATAAATTCAAACTGAAAAGCCGGAGGTGAAGTGAAGGGAAGAAAAATAACACCTATGTTGGAAATCTTCGACTCTTACTGCTAAAAAATGAGGCATATGTCACAAAACTTGGGGTGCAAAGTCATGTTTTAGGTCCAACTTCCTATCTTCTGAGACTGGAGAGTCAGAGAAAAGGAGGGTTCAGTCTTCTCTGGATTGTTCTTGCCTCCCTTAACATTCCTTTTCATCCTTTATTTACTTATTTATTTTTATAAATTTATTTATTTATTTATTTTGGCTGCATTGGGTCTTCATTGCTGCGTGCAGGCTTTCTCTGGTTGCGGCGAGCGGGGGTTACTCTTCGTTGAGGTGCGCGGGCTTCTCATTGCAGTGCTTCTCTTGCTGCGAAGCACGGGCTGTAGGCGCACTGGCTTCAGCAGTTGCAGCACATGGGCTCAGTAGTTGTGGCTCGCGGGCTCTAGAGCGCAGGCTCAGTAGTTGTGGCGCACGGGCTTAGTTGCTCCGCGGCATGTGGGATCTTCCCGGACCAGGGCTTGAACCCATGTCCCCTGCGTTGGCAGGCGGATTCTTAACCACTGTGCCAAGCCCCCATTCATCCTTTAAAACCCAGGTCAGGCAGACATCACTCTTGTTCTCTGGGAAGCTTTATGTACTAGTTTCCTATGGCTGCTGTAACAAGTTACCACAAACTTGGTGGATTAAAACCCCACAAATTTATTTTCTTACAGTTCTGGAGGCCAGATGTCTGAAACTGGTTTCACTGGTTTAAAGTTAATGTGTCAGCAGTCCTGCTTCCTTCTAGGGGCTCTAGAGAAGAATTCCTTTCCTCTCCTTTTCCAGCTACTGGAGGCTGCTTGCATTCCTCGGCATAAAGACAATCTCTTGCTTCAGTGGTTACATTTCTTTCTCTTCTGTAGTCAAATTTCCCTCTGCCTCCCTCTTTTATGTGCACTTGTGATTACATTTAGGGCCTATCCTAATAATCCAGGATAATTTCTCCATCTCAAAATGTTTAATTTAATCGCATCTGTAAAGTACCTTTTGCCATAGGAGGTGATATTCACAAATTCCAGGGATTAGGACATGGGTATCTTTGGGATCATTATTCAGCCTAAGACAGCTTCCCCTGTATCTTTCTTCTGTGAAGTCAATCAGGTCCTTCTCTATTCAGCCTATGGAACTTTATACATACTTCTGTTGTACTTGTTAAGTATTGTCACTTTTTTGTTTACACAGATATCTTCCTAAATAAATATGAGCTCTTTAAGGACAGGAACTTTGTCTTATTGATTTGTCTGCCTAGCATGGTACCTAGCACGTACTCTTACAAGCCAATAAATATTTGTTTAGTTAAATTGAATTTTGTTCTCTGATTCCAGCCTGGCTGTGAGCTGTGAAATAATGAAATCTTAGACTACTAATGCTACAAGGGATCTCCAAAGGCCTTTCCTTAAAGTCTGAATCTATGTTTTTTCAGGAAATAATTTTAGATTTAGGAAAGTTCTCCTTATTACTACAACAAAGGTAAATTAAGTAAATGAAGAGAAACAAAACGTTTACAGTAAGGGGTTTTAGCCCAGAAAAAGCTGTGGAATTACCTGATAATTATTTTAAACTCACAACATCCCTGTGAAATAAAATGGTATTAACTCTATGCCAGTAAATCACAGAGCAAAATAAATTATAAATAAGTTTGATTTGAACATAATTGAATACAGTTGTGGAAATCTAATAATCTAAAAATTAATAAATCTAATTCTTAATTTAGATGAGCTGCTTTTTTTCTTAATTTCCCAGTGCCCCTATTTATCGATCATGTTTATTTTAGAAGTTGACTCAATTTCTTATGACATGACATAGAGGTGTAGGGCAAATCATGTTCCCATTTCATAACTTAAACAAAGACGCTCAGAGGCCTAAGTTATGAGGCAATGTCTGGACAGGAATAAGCATGAGCTATGATGATGGTTACCACCCTTCAGCCTAATGACGAGCCAGGTTACCTGCATCAGCATCACCTGGGCAGAATCTTAGGCATACAGATACTCAAGTCCTCCCCGGCCCCCAGATTCAGATTCAGTTGATTCAGGTAGGGTCCTGGGAAGGTGTAGGTTTTAAAGCACCTCTCAGATGATTCACAATTATCACGAAATCTAGGTTTCTCTTAGTTTGAGGTCCTACAGAAATGTAAGTGCCAAGCTTGAGACAAAGGAACATTTTTGTTCCTTTGATTATGTATTCATTCTGAAAAGAGGCTCTTTTGGAAGAAAGAATCCACATCACATCCCTAGAAGAATGATCAGATTGGAGGTGTGACTAGTGAGTCGCACACTGAGGAAGAAAAGCTTTGAGCAAAAACCCAATTGATTTTCTAATTGCCCTGATTTATGGAAACCAAGATCTGAAAGATTCTGGACAGTTTTATTGAGGTATGATTTTCACATCATAAGATTCACTCACTGTTAATTCAATGATTTTTAGTAAATGTACAGGGTTGGGCAACCAGCATGTCACAATCCAAGCTACAGTCCACTTGGGAGATGAGGTCAGCAGGTCACTTGGGAAGCTTAGAAATTAGTCATATATATATGGGTATTCTAAAAGCATTGCCTTTCTTTATTCTACAATTATTTAATAAATTGTTTCTTTGTTAAATATTGTTTCTTTTTGGAATAAAAAATACATACATGTGGCACAAAGTACAAAAGGCATAAATGGGCATACAAATAGTTTCCCTCCCACTCTGTCACCCAGCCACCTGGCTTCTATTCCCAATAAATTAGTTCTCGAGGTGGATTACCAACCTGAAATGAAAATCTTTAGGCAAATTAAGTTTGAAGTGAGAGTGGAGCATCCAATATTATCTTGGAGCTTGGGCAAGAAGTGCTAGAGATAAATATAACTGTCATTCTGGTGATGTATTGGAAGCTCATCAATGGACATATTTTCTAAAGAATGGTGTAGGGAAAACAAAGAATATAACTTTGGACACATTGACAGGCACATTAATAGATAGGAGGGGGAAATTTCCTGGCTGTCCAGTGGTTAGGACTCGGTGCTCTCACTGCCGGGGCCTCGGGTTTGATTACTGGTCAGGGAACTAAGATCTCACAAGCAGTGTGGTGCGGCCGAAAAAAAAAAAAAAAAAAAAAAGGAGGGAAGAACAGAACGTAAAGGAGAAAAAATTAGGAATTGAGAGAGAAATGAAATAAATTTGTATTATGGAAAGTAAGAGAGGAGTTTTAAGAACGTGCTGTTCAGTGGTCTCAAATGCTAAAGAGGTCATGGAGAATGGGAAATGAGAAAGGGCTTTTGGAATAGAGGTTTATAATAAACTGAGTGTAAAGTTTCAATAGAGATAGAGATAGGATGGGATTCACAGTGTAGGAGATTGGGAAAACAATGGGATTTTCCTAATATACAAAGAGCTCTTACAAGCCAATAAGAAAAAGATGATCAACCTAGTTCAAAATATGCAAAGAACATGTACAGTCAAGAAACTGAAGAGGAAATGCAATTGGGCAGTAAACATATGAAAACAATGGTATTGGAGCAACTGGACATCCACATACAAAAAAAAAAGAATCTAGACACAGGCTGTATACACTTCACAAAAATTAACTCACAGTGGATCATAGACCTAAATATGAAATGTGGAACTATAAAACTAGAAGGTAACATAGGAGAAAATCTAGATGACCTTGCGTATGGCCTTGGGTATGGTGATGCCTCTTTAGATGGAACACCAAAGACATGATCCATAAAAGAAATAATTGATAAGCTGAACTTCAGTAAAATTAAAAACTTCTGCTCTGTGAAAGACAATGTCAAGAGAATAAGAAGACAGCACAAACTGGGAGAAAATACTTGGTAAACATACATATGATAAAGGACTGTTACCCAAAATACATTAAAAAACCCTTGAAACTCAACAATAAGAAAACAACCCAACTAAAAAATGGGCCAAAGACCTTAACAGACACCTTAGCAAAGAAGATATACAGATGGCAGATAAGCATATGAAAAGATACTCCACATCATATGTCCCAGGGTAATGAAAATTAAAACAATGGGATACCACTATACACCTAGTAGAATGGCCAAAAACAGAAAAAAAAGACAAATGCTGGTGAGAATGTGGAGCAATAGGAACACTCATCCATTGCTGGTGGAAGTGCAAAATGGTACAACCACTTTGAAAGACTGTTCGGTGGTTTCTTATAAAACTAAATATACTCATAATGTATGATCCAGAAATTGCACTCCTTAGTGTTTACCCAAGGTAGATGAAAACTTATATCCACACAAAAACCTGCACATGGATGTATGTAGGAGCTTTATTCATAATTGCCAGAACTTGGAAGCAACCAAGATGTCTTTCAATAGGTAAATGGATAAACTGTGGTACATCCAGACAATGGAATATTATTCAGCACTAAAAAGAAATGCTCTATCAAGCCATAAAAAGACATGGAGGAAACTGAAAGGCATATTACTAAGTGAAAGAAGCAAATCTGTAAAGGCTACATACTGTATGATTCTGACATTCTGGAAAAGGCAAAACTATGGAGACAATAACAAGATTAGTGGTTGCCAGGGATGGGTAGGCAGAACACAGAGGATTTTTAGGGCAGTAAAAACACTCTGTATGATATTATAATGATGGATATATGCCATTATGCATTTGTCTAAACCCATAGAATGTACAACACCAAGAACCTTAAGGTAAACTATGGACTTGTGTGATTATGATGGGTCAATGTAAGTTCATCCTTGGTAAAACCTATACCATTCCAGTGATTTGGTAATGGGGGAGGCTGTGCAAATGTGGGGGCAGGGGTATGTGGGAAATCTCTGTACTTTCCTCTCAATTTTGTTGTAAATGTAAAACTGTTCTAAAAAAGTCTTTTAAAAAAAGGATGTTTAACTTCACTACTAATTAAATCTATGTAAATTAAAACAGTAGAATATCTTTTTTTTTTCCTTACTATATCACCCAAAGTGAAAAGATTGGTAATATTCTATTTTGGTAAGGATGTTGGGAAGCAGGAACCCTAACATACTCATGGTGGTATGGTTATTTGATATCTTTTTGAAGAGAAACTTGGCAATATCTACTCAAAATGTTCTTAGTCTTTGACTTAGCAATTCCACTTTTAAGAATGAGTAAAATCATTTTCACAAGTAGGCAAAGGTGTATGTAGCAGAATGTTCATTACAGCTTTATCTATAATAAATAATGTTGGAAATAACCTCAAAGTTCCCTGGTAGTTATTAAACATTGGCACATTTGCATAATGGAATACTCTACAGTAGTTAAAAAATTATAGTGCTGTATGTGCTGCCGTGGAAAAAAGTGAAAAGAGTAAATTGAAAAAGATTATGTGGTATACGCTTGCCTTTATTTTAAATTATATATATATTAATATATACATAGAAAAAATAAATATGGAGAAATATATATCAAAGTCTTAATTATCTTGGTGAACTAAGGTAAGAGATTTTCACTTTCTATAGCAATTGTTAATTCACAATATTCGTAGGATTGTTGTGAGGATTAAATGAATTAATATGTCGTAAGGCAATTAAAACAGTGGAATATAGCACATACAAGCTACTATATAAAGTTACATTATACTGTTATTTTTGAAATAGTTTGATTTGTTACAATAAGTATGTATCATTTTTAAAGCAGAAAAAAAATGATGTGGTGAAAATGTAGGCAGTATTTGAGCATTTTATTTTGTTATTTTTTGGCTGCACCGCTGTAGCATGTGGGATCTTAGTTCCCCCACCAGGATTCGAATACACGCCCCCTGCATTGGAAGGGCAGAGTCTTAACCACTAGACTGGCGGGGAAGCCCCGTTGAGCATTTTCAACAAGAATGAAAAGGGACTTCCCTGGAGATCCAGTGGTTAAGACTCCACGCTTCCAGGGCAGGGGGCACGCGGGGGCGGGGGAGGGAACGCGGTGCAGCCAAAAAAACAAACAAAAAACATACAAAAAACCCCCAACCAACCAACCAACCAAACAAAACCCCCAAAAAACATGAATGAAAGGTTAAAAACAAAACGAGAACTTGAAGATGCCAATGGGTCCTCTGTGCAGATTTGAAAGGAGCTAGTTGAAAGGTAAAAGTTGATAATACTAAGAACCAGACAGAAGAGAATGGGAAACTGTAATAGTAGTATCAACTGATACTTAATGTTTACCATGCGCCAGGTGTTCAGTTGCTTTGGAGTCTACCTGGTGAAGAGATTAATCTGGACAGGAGGAGGAGCATCCTTTCCTTGAGATTAGAACAAAGATTCTTAACCTCAACTCCCTGAAATTATATGTTAAATTTGGTGGGCAAATGCCTTTTAAAAATATCCAAAACAAGGTCCAGATTTCTATAAGTGTTTGAGCCCTCTCTTTCAAAGGTGAAAGAATCAAGGAACGATAAAAGTTTGATTTAAAAAATTTTAAGGTGAAGAGATGGAAAATGAGGGAACTTTTGCCAGATAGCCTTCTATCAGTTAAATAGGATTAGAGATTCCCTTTAAGGACAGTGAGATTTGGTGATTATGACATTTCCAAATACTGATGATTGATTCATCCTCCTCCCTCCACAATACGTGTCTAGGAGCAGAGTTAACTTCTTCTGGGCTCCGGGTTTGGTTTTCGAAGATCAATGGGCTCACCCACAATCTATCATTTTTTCTTTTCACCTCCTCGCAGTCAACCTAAATTCTTTCCAAACACCTTTTCAAGGAAGTCTTCTTTAATAAATCTTAACTGTTTCGGATTCTAGATATAGTTCTTACCAACTTTCGGTGAATAGTTTAATGCCTCTGATTCAGTATTTTTCCATTTGGCAACTATTACTGAAAGAAAATTTCAATTTCTTACGAGGATCAAAAGATATCTGTGAAAACCTCTTGCAAAGTTTTGGCTAACATCAGTACTATCCAATTACGAAGCGTTAACTATCCATTTTCAGTGTTAATGTGTCCAGTAATTTTTTAAAAGTTTTCTGAAAAATTGGTGTTCTGCGCAGCCTCACCCCCAAATACTGAAAGTGGGTGGGCGCTCCTCTCAGACTGAGGCTACGTCTTTCGCTCCTTTTGTCTTTGAGTGGGACTAGAACTGTCATGGCGCCTTCAAGAAGAGGGGGAAGGCCTTCCCTTCGCCCAGGAGAATCATCGGGGGCACCAGGACCGGACAGAGGGGTGGACAGAGAGACAGGCCCCAGTTGAGACCGAAAACACCGAACCCTCCAAGAGGTCTCAGCCGGACAGGCTCTAGGGGAGGAAACCGGGTTGAAGACTACCCCTGCGAGCGACCGTCTGCCCGGGGCACCGCCCACCCTTGCCGCCCTGTCCAATGGAAACCCAACGGCACTGCGGCACCGCCCATCTGTTGGTCCGGACGCCGCGAGGGCGGGGCCCGCAGTTCGGTTGCGCCGCGGAGCGCAGCTGTGAGCGAGTCTTTCTGATCCGGGGCCCCGGAACCCGAGCTGGAGCTGAAGCGCAGACTGCGGGAAGCGGAGTCGGGAGGTGAGCCCCGAGGGGACTGAGAGGGAGGGAAGGTTTCGGCTAAAGGACGAGAGGATAGGCCTCCGCGGCCAGGACGGTAGGACCCCGGCAGGCGGGTGTCTGGAGGCGGCCCTGCTCACTCGGCAGCCAAGGCCCGGCCCGCCGGAGCCGAGAGTACACCTCGGCCCCACAGTCCCTGCCCGGCCCTCCCCGACCGTTCCCGAGCGGCGGCGGCAGCGCCCGGAATTTTGCGGGCGCGGGGCGCGAGGCCCCGGCGTTCGTGTCGAACTCGGGCTGACGAGAGGCGGGGCCGGCGGCGGGGGCGGGGGCGGCGGTCGCGGGCCCGGCGGCCTGCGGAAGCGCAGCGTCGGGGCCGCGCCTGCTCGCGGGGTCGGCGCGCCGACTGCGCGGGGGCGTGGCCTGCGCCCCTGACTGCGCCGCGGGGCTGGCCTTTGGTGAGGTGGCTGCGGCTCGCTGCAGGGCCGGCCCTGGGGCCCGACGGGTCCCTCGCCGACTGCAGGCTAGGAGACCTGTTGGAGTGTGAAATTCCTCCCGGAGCTTGCTTGTTCTGCAGGTCTCAGGCCTTCTTTGGTCCGCTGAGGGTGAGGGCGGGCGAGAGGCCTGTGAGCTGTTGCTGAGGAGTTGAAATGCTGAGAAGCTGCAGTCCAAAAAATGATAAACTTTGCAGGAAAAAACTTTGCAACGATTTACCTACACTGCACGGAAGTGAACACTAGGCATCTCGGGGTGGCGAGGAGATTCCCTTGAGGGGCGTCAATGGCCTTTTCCATATGTGATCTCATTTAAACCTCTGAACGACCGACCCTGAGACAAAAACTCCAGTTTTGCCATCAGCAGTGGTAGTGCTGGGGGATCTTGGGCATTGCTTTTATTTTGCCTACGGGAGAGAGATTGGGGAGGGAGAAGACAAGCACATTCGAAGAGCATCTATGACTGGTGAAGGTTTGGCATCTCTTGCGGTGCCCTGCTGTGGATTAATTGTGCCCTGGGTCCAGAAATTTCTTTAGAGTCCATTGGCTACAGGCTTCCTGTATTAGAATTCCACTGGTATTTCTTATAATGTAGCTGGAAACTTTACTTAGCTGTTAGTTTCAGGATGCATTCTATAAATAAAGTAACCCATATGAACTTTCACCATTTTTTTTAAAGCTACTTTTCAGGTAGATTACTAAGACTGGTTGATTGAAATCTATGCTAGGCAAGGACCGAGAAAAAAACATAGGCGAAATAACATCTTGCCAGATTTTCTCTGTAGTGCTTTGTTTGCCCTCTGATATTTACTGGAATGTCGTCTAATAAAATCTCCTGGCTTGGGTTAAACACAGTGTAAGTTGGGGGCAGAGATGGGCAGAAGGGGGCATCTGAGAGTTCTAAAAAGAAATGAGGGCTTTTCAGAAGGTTGGTGTTGATCAGAAGCATCTGTATTTTGAACTGACTTACAGGAGCAAATGAACTTTACAGGATATCATTTTCATCCTGGTGAGCACTCCCTTGAGCCCTGCACACATCAGGTTCCAACTCCTTCACGGCCTTCGTTCTTAGAGATATGGGATAACATTCAGGGATTGTCCTGTGATTCTGAAGTTAGTGACATTTAGCTTTTGACGATTCTTTTTCTTTAAGTAGCCATGTCAATGTATAATACTATACACTAGTTAGTATAAAATGTTATATACTATATAGTGCTTTTTCCTATAATGGCTGTGTCTTGAGTTATTTGTACTTGAAAGGAATACCTATGTCAGAGGATGGAGGCTTTGAGCCATGTGAATGAAACGAAAACTGGAAGCTTAAAGTCTTAGCTCTGCCTTAAATTTGCGGCTTTATGAGTGTGGGCATCTTATTTATTTTGTTCACAATTGTATCTCAAGCACCTAGCTCAGTGCTTGGCCCGCAGTAAGTGCTTAATAAACATTTGTTGAATGAGTGAATGAAAAAAAAAGTGTTGCTAACCAATACCCACCCATTTGCCACACTCACATCACAGGGAGGGTGAGGTCATCAGGGATGAAGTCACTAGCCACTGCCAGTCACCTGGCCCAAGGGTAGCCTCATCATGGGCTGGCAGGCTTGTTCTGTGCGTAGGAGAGTTGGACAATGAATGCCAAGGTTAGTTCGAGTAGAATAAATCAGCTGAGGGTTTCAGCTGAATAAATTGGTTGAGAGTGCTACAGCTCTAGATCTAGAGCTGGTTCAGTGGAACATTTGGGGGTCCGGAGTCATCTGTTCCGAATAGTGCCCATGTACCTTGGTTCTTGAGCACAGTGTAAGAGGTAGGTGAGGATTCACAGAGAAGGCTATCGGGTAAGTGTTTGCTGAGAAGGAATGAGGCCTCTGATTTTGCTGTTCATTTGGGCCTTATTAAACACAGGTTGTACTACCGTAAATCTTGTGCTTGCCACTCCTGGGTGAGTCATTTTTTTTTAAGTGATAATATATGTTTATTAACAGAATTAAGCATAACAGCATATTCTTTAAGCTTAAAATATACTTCAGTTGCTCACTGACCTGGGTGAGTCATCTTCAACCAAGATAGCTCCCCTTCTCTAGACTAGGAGAGTAGTTAATGTTTAGGGTTCATACAGGACTAATTCTGATTTTGGATTTAAAGGAAACAAGGGAGGTATATGTTTTGTTTTCTTTTTAACCCCAGATTACGTTATTAGGATGGAATCCTTATAGAATCTATCCTAACCCTCTCTGCCTTCTCCCGTCACCCTTGCTCCAACCAGTGCAGGCCTGAGTGTTTGTTCCAGCATGTCGGAGGGGGAGTCCCAGACAGTACTCAGCAGTGGCTCAGACCCAAAGGTAGAATCCTCATCCTCAGCTCCTGGCCTGACGTCAGTGTCACCTCCTGTGACCTCCACGACCTCAGCAGCTTCCCCAGAGGAAGAAGAAGAAAGTGAAGATGAGTCTGAGATCTTGGAAGAGTCACCCTGTGGGCGCTGGCAGAAGAGGCGAGAAGAGGTGAGCTAGTGGTAGTGTTACTCTTGAGAGTGAATCTAAGAGGTAAATAGTGGAGGGGCAGAGTCTCAACGGGGCAGACCGAACTTTAACAGGTCAGAGCCTGGGAGAAGATGATTGTATGGAGTATTAAAATAGAGAGTTCGTGTGGTAACTTTAATTCCCTTTCATTTGAATTTCTTCTCAGGTGAATCAGCGGAATGTACCGGGTATCGACAGTGCATACCTGGCCATGGATACAGAGGAGGGTGTAGAGGTTGTGTGGAATGAGGTACAGTTCTCTGAGCGAAAGAACTACAAGCTGCAGGAGGTAAGTAATGGTGAAAGAATGCAGCCTGTGGGATGTTAGAATGCTGGTGTAAAGAGGAATTGGGGTTGGGAAGCTACCATGAGAAGAGTACATTGGGGTTAGATCATTTCTAGGGGGGATAGGGAATGGCTTTTTAGGATGATAATGCTTTCTGAACCCTGTTATCCCAATGTCTCCCCTGCTTCCAGGAAAAGGTCCGTGCTGTGTTTGATAATCTGATTCAGTTGGAACATCTCAACATTGTCAAGTTTCACAAGTATTGGGCTGACATTAAGGAGAACAAGGCCAGGGTAAGAACTTTTCCCTGAGCTTACTGCAAAGAGACTATCTACACTTATTGTTCACTCTATATTCAGAAAAAGATAGTTTTTTTTTTCGTTTTGTTTTTTTTGTGGTATGCGGGCCTCTCACTGTTGTGGCCTCTCCTGTTGCGGAGCACAGGCTCCGGACGCGCAAGCTCAGCGGCCATGGCTCACGGGCCCAGCCGCTCTGCGGCATGTGGGATCTTCCCGGACCGGGGCACGAACCCGCGTCCCCTGAATCGGCAGGCGGACTCCTAACCACTGCGCCACCAGGGAAGCCCCGGAAAAAGATAGTTTTGAAACAGAGCTGGAATCAGCTGCTGTTGAGATGAGAGTAGGGCTATGACCACCACCTGTGCCTTTTGTCTGGTTATAGTCGGGACAGAAATGAGTGAATTTTTGTTTCTTCCTTCCCGTAGCTCATATTGCTCAGTAGTTTTCCTTGCCCTATTAAATCTAAGGAAGTGATGCTAAGAACAAAATAGAGATACTTTATTAAGAAAAACACCAGGCTTCCAAATTTTATGTATATGTTGTATATGTGTTACCTAGATAAGGGATCATTTCTACTATAAGGCTTTATTTGTGTGCTTTGCCTCTCCAGGTCATTTTTATCACAGAATACATGTCATCTGGGAGTCTTAAGCAATTTCTGAAGAAGACCAAAAAGAACCACAAGACTATGAATGAAAAGGTATGGAGGGAGAGCAGAAAAAGCTTTAGGCTGATTTGGAGGTTTAAAAAAGATTATGTTAATTATGAAGCTGATCAGGATGGGATGGAGGGAACTGGTTGGAGGGTTAAGAGAGGGGATTACTGCTGACCCTTGGATCACTGTTCCAGGCTTGGAAGCGTTGGTGCACACAAATCCTCTCTGCCCTAAGGTAAGTAGGATCTGGTTAGTGTCTTTCCCATATTTATTCCTGATTTAGTTCCTCCAAACAGATTTCAGGGCACTACTCTGCCGTTCTTTTCTGCCTCTCCCCACTTTCTTTGAGTCATATACTTCAAGATTAGGCCCCTATCGGTCTTTTAAAGGGTTCATCCTAGTGCCTTGACCACAATGCTGTCTCCCACCTCTTTCTCCTAGTGCTTATCCAGCTATTTAACTCATCAGGCATAATGGAGATTCAAAGTGTGGGTATTATCTTTGTGGTGACCAGCAGGAGACCAGGCCCTTGCTCCTCTTAGCCCTTGGGATCCCCCTGCCCTGATTTCCTAGTGGCCCCTCTAACAGCCCAGTGCCCCCACAGCTACCTGCACTCCTGTGACCCCCCCATCATCCATGGGAACCTGACCTGTGACACCATCTTCATCCAGCACAACGGACTCATCAAGATTGGCTCTGGTGAGGGGAGGGAGAGGTTCTGGGCAGGGGAGCCTCGGGAATTTGGGAACCATGGGGGTAAGATGAAAGGAATGGGGGAAGACAGAGCAAAGTTCTGAGGTGTGGGCTGGTGATAAGAGAAAGGACCTTACTGGGGGTAATTTATAGAGAGAGGCCAGTCAATTAGTGGAGAAGGCGTAGGGTCTAATCTTGTACCTTTTTGGAGGGAAACTGGGGTTAATACAGAGATCTTGACAGGAGGTTGGGAAAGGGCAAGGGTTGGGTGTAAGGTATGATTTGAGCCCCTGGGGCCAGACCCAACCAAAGGAGGTTCCAGGCTGTGCCTGCTGTGAGTGCTTTCATTTGCTGTGTATACGTGTGCAGTGTTTAACATTTCTGTGTGCCGTGTCTGTGTTGTTTGTGTGTCCATTTGTCTGGGGCTTGGCTGCTCCATTGCTCACAACTTTTCTCTTGTTTTCCTCCCTCCTGCTTACGGGCTGCTCTGTTCCCAACAGTCTTTCATAGGATTTTTGCTAATGGTGAGAGCTCCCTCTACCCTACTTGGGGCGCTGTTTGTGCTTCCTCTGCTCCCCTTTGCGGCTGCCCAGTGCATGCAGTCGTGGGAGCAAACACCGTTCCCCTGCCTAATTACTCGTGCTTGGCTTCTGCGCTACCAGCCCTCCACCTGCTTGCCTTTCCATAACCTGCTTGTTTCCTATGGATTCTGCCTGGCTGGCCACTTACGTCCTGGATTCTTAATCGTCCTCATCATCAGGCTGGTTCCCTAAGTCATACTGTGCTCTCAGACTCTCTGTGACTTGTAGTCATTGTTTATGATCCGAGTGAGTCCAGATTGGGCCTGGCCCTGGTTCCTCGTTCAGCTCTGTGATGGGCAATGTTGAGGAATAGGAGAGTAGAGCAGGGGTCTAAACATTTTGGTGGATTACAAGTGAAACTGATTTAAGGGTATTGGTTCAGTTTTGAGCTGTTTTTGAGTTTCAGTCAGTAAAGGTGGGTAAGAAGGAGGCTGTCTACTTGGTTGTATGTTAATCCTTGTCCATCTTCATCCAAGTTTCTGAGGTCTCTTAACTGTTACAGATTAGGAAGGGCTGCCTGTGTTTTTACACTGTTTGCAGGGTGGATGAAACAACTAGACCAAACGTTTTCATGTGATCTGGGGTTAGGTGTACCTGGGCTTTGGAGAAGGTTAAGCAGGTCACAAGTGAGTTTTTCCTTAGACTGTGTTGTTCCTTGCCAGCCCAAAGCCCCTGTGTACCTGTTAGTGTAGTGCGGAGCCTTTGCTGCTACTGAGTTAGGGACGTTAGATGAGAAGCGGTAGACCTGAGAAAGGGGAGATAGGTGGTGTTCATGTTTAGTCTGGAGTTCATGATGGGAAAGGGATAGGTTTGCACCTGTTGAGGGTTAGAGACTTCAGGAGAGAATTTGTCTTTGGGGGGCCTCTGTCTGGAGTGAGGCTGTGCTTTGTTCATGGTGGTCAGATTGTGGGTATCTCCCCTACTCCCAGTGGCTCCTGACACTATCAACAATCATGTGAAGACTTGTCGGGAAGAGCAGAAGAATCTCCACTTCTTTGCACCAGAATATGGAGGTGAGGCATCCCAGTTTCTCTGCCCTGTGCCCATACCCCAGGTTTTCCACTTTACAACCTGAGGGTCAGAGGTAACATAACTGAAACTTTCGTCCTTCTCTACTGGCATGCAAAACGTTTTAAGACACCTCTGCCATGCCCTGCCCGGATCCTCCGATTCACCAAAGCTTCTCTGTTTTCCCTAGAAGTCACTAATGTGACAACGGCAGTAGACATCTACTCCTTTGGCATGTGTGCACTGGAGGTGAGGAGACCAGAAGGGTGGGTAGTGGAAAGGGGTCAAGTTAGAAGATAGAAGGGAAATGGAGGGTTGACAAGTAAGGTACTGGTCTTGAGGGAGTGATTGGGAGCACTGAGGTTCTTAGGTCTCTATTTTTCCTTTTTATTACCCCTCGCTGTAGATGGCAGTGCTAGAGATTCAGGGCAATGGAGAGTCCTCATATGTGCCACAGGAAGCCATCAGCAGTGCCATTCAGCTTCTAGAAGACCCATTACAGAGGGTAAGAATCTTCAGGATCACTCCTCCTTAACAGACTTTGAAATGTCTTCAGATTTTTCTTCCTTTTACCTACTGGGAATATGCTCTCTTCTAAGAGTAAGAAAACATAAAGCAGAAAGGGCACTCAAAGTAGTGAACATTTCCCTAGGTGTTTTTGGTACACACACACACACACACACACACATTCTCTCTGTCTTTCTCTCTCTCTCTCACAGGTTAGGGATTTAAGATGGGTAATATTGGGACTAAAGTTTGTGTGTTAACTTAGGTTTGTCTATGTGAAGGCAAACTAATTTGATGGTTACCTCAGGTAATTGGTATACACTCTCAGACAGCCATCTTGGTATGTATTTTTCTTTCATATAGGCATGACCATTATTGGCACACACCCTTTTGTTTATTTATTTATTTATTATTTATTTATTTGGCTGTGCCGGGTCTTAGTTTCAGCACGTGGGAATCTTCATTGCCGTGTGCGGGATCTTTGTTGTGTCATGCAGGATCTTTAGTTGCGGCACGTGAACTCTTAGTTGTGGCCTGTGGGATCCAGTTCCCTGACCAGGGAATCAAACCGGGCTCCCTGCATTGGGAGTGCAGAGCCTTAGCCACTGGACCACCAGGGAAGTCCCAACCATCTTGATATTTTTGAACAAATCAATCAGTTTGAATTACTCAAACCAGTCATTTGGGGTTTTATATTTATATAGCTTTAGTTAGGGAAAGTGCCCTGAAATAAATGAGCTAAGATTTAAAGGATATGGGGGGGACTTCCCTGGTGGCACAGTGGTTAAGATTCTGTGCTCCCAATGCAGGGGGCCCGGGTTTGATCCCTGGTCAGGGAACTAGATCCCACATGCATGCCGCAACTAAGAGTTTGCATGCTGCAACTAAGACCCGGCACAACCAAATAAAACACAAAACAAAAAATGGAAAAAAAAATTTAAAAAAAGGATATAGGGGTTATGAATCAGGAAGTAAACTATAGTAAGTAGGGTCTGGACAGGAAGGTCCAAACAAGGTTAGTTTGTAACTCATTAGATGCTTATAAAAGGGAGGAGGATAATATGTATAAAATGGATAACTAATAAGAACCTGCTGTATAAAAAAATAAATAAAATTCAAAAAAAAAGTGGGGGAAGGAGAGAAAAGAAGGAAGATTAGTGGGAAGTCTTGAGGCTAGTGTGGAATAAGTTTCTAATTCAGTGTCAGGGTGGGCTGTTCAAGTAAGAGATTAGGTATATGGCCTTGTTGGCCTTCCAGATTGAAAGGAGGAGAGCTGGTTAACTGTCATGGGACCTGTGGGGTTAGAGGGAGCATGGGGAAATCCAGTGAATTTAATAAATGATGTAGTGGACAAAGGAAATTGTGGTGGTAGGCTTGGGAAATAAAAAGATGGTAACTATTATTGACCACAGTGGGTGAGTTTGGAAAGAGAGAGGTAAATTTGGTGAGGGTTGGAGAAGGTAGGCAGTGAGTGGGCTAATAAAGCAGAGAGATAGAAAATAAGGAAAAAGAAATCATAAGTTTGAACAGTAAAGAAAAAAAGCTTGTGGTTGGGGAGCAGAAAAATAATTAAAACCAGAAAGACAATAAATTATACCTTTCATATAATACCTTACAGTTTTCAAAGTCCTTTCAAATACATTAGCAATTTGTTCCCTCAGCCAGTGCTGAGCACCTAGTATGCACACAGCCTTGTGCTAGATATAATGTGAGAGAGAGAGACGAACACAGTGGAGTGCTTGCCAGATGCCTGCTCCACTCCCTTGTTCCCTTTTCTAGGAGTTCATTCAAAAGTGCCTGCAGTCTGAACCCGCGCGCAGACCAACAGCCAGAGAACTTCTGTTCCACCCAGCACTGTTTGAAGTGCCCTCGCTCAAACTCCTTGCTGCCCACTGCATTGTGGGACACCAGCGTGAGTCCTCTTGAGCCTCCTAGGAATTTTTTTTCCAGTCTGGAGCCTTGTAACTCTCACTGGCATGTTTCCTTTCCTCTTCTACTTCCAAAGGGATTCTTTCCGTTCCTCCCCCACCCTCCCCCAGGACCCCTTGTGCCTTCTGTGATATTAATCTGAACTATCCTTCCATAACTTCCCATTCCATCATGCCCTCCAGACATGATCCCAGAGAATGCTCTGGAGGAGATCACCAAAAACATGGATACCAGTGCTGTACTGGCTGAAATCCCTGCAGGACCAGGAAGAGAACCAGTTCAGACGTTGTGAGTAACTAACTGAGAGGTTCTGAAAGGGACAGATTGGTCACTCCCACCCTGAGGTTTCTGTCAACTGTCCATTCTCTGGGAGTGGTCGAATCTGCTGTTTTGCTCGTTTCCTTCCTTCCATCTTCCTTCTCTTTTCTTCTCCAGGTACTCTCAGTCACCAGCGCTGGAACTGGATAAATTCCTTGAAGATGTCAGGTGAGAGAAGAATGAGAAAAAAAGCTTCCTTGAGGAGGCAGGGATGGGTGTCCTAACGCATCCACGGAGCCCATCCGACCTGTCTGATCTCCACTTAGGAACGGGATCTACCCCCTGACGGCCTTTGGGCTGCCTCGGCCCCAGCAGCCACAGCAGGAGGAGGTGACATCACCTGTGGTGCCGCCGTCTGTCAAGACTCCAACACCTGAACCGGCTGAGGTGGAGACCCGCAAGGTGGGGTTGTGTGGGTGTGGCTGTCTCTGTGGTCGTGGTGGAAGGGAGAGAGGACATCTCAGATAAGGCTTTGTCCTTTGGAGAGAAGAATGTGTTTCTGCTCCCTGGCGTTCATGTCCCGTGGGCTGGAAAGGCTTCCAGCTCTTGGGGGTTTTTTTTGCTCACTGGTCCCTACTCTAGTGACCCTCTCTGTCCCCTCTCCCTAGGTGGTGCTGATGCAGTGCAACATCGAGTCGGTGGAGGAGGGCGTCAAACACCATGTAAGGTTCAGGGCCAGGGCTGCATAGGGCTGGGTGGCCAGAGGGTGGGGAAGGGGAGCCTCATTTTCTGACTGTCCTACTCTCCAGCTGACGCTTCTGCTGAAGCTGGAGGACAAACTGAACCGGCACCTGAGCTGTGACCTGATGCCAAGTGAGTCTCTCCTTTCCCTCAGCGGATGGAGAGTCTATGAGCCTTATCTGTGAGGGACACATTCAGGGGTGGGGAAGGTGACAGGGCAAGTAACACATTGACTCACATAGAATGAATATCTTCGCCCCTAAAATTGGAGGGTGGATCTGACAGTTTTGCTTGTGTCATTCTTTCCCAGCCAGGGTCACCTGACTGGGGCTGTTCCAAGGGCTCTGTGCCCCTCACTGCTGCACTGTACTCACCCTCTCCCGTTTCTCTGTCAGATGAGAACATCCCCGAGTTGGCGGCCGAGCTGGTGCAGCTGGGCTTCATTAGCGAGGTGAGGTTTCTGCCTCCAGCCACCCCCCGCTGCCCCCACTCTCCTCTGCTGGGTCTCACTGAGCTCCTCCCCTGTAGGCGGACCAGAGCCGACTGACTTCTCTGCTGGAGGAGACCCTGAGCAAGTTCAATTTTGCGAGGAACAGCACCCTCAACTCAGCCGCTGTCACCGTCTCCTCTTAGAGCTCACTCGGGCCCAGCCCCTAATCTGAGCTGTGGCTGTCACGACATGTGCTACAGCCCTCCTGCCCCTTCCCCCCAGACAGTATTACCCTGTGAAGCTCCTCTCTCCTTTATTATTCAGGAGGGCTTTGGGGCTCCCTGGTTCTGAGCATCACCCTACCCACCCCTCCCCTTCTCTTCCATCCCTCTGCACTTTGTTTACTTGTTTTGCACAGACGTGGGCCTGGGCCTTCTCAGCAGCCGCCTTCTAGTCGGGGGCTAGTAGCTGATCTGCTGGCTCCCGCCCAGCCTGTGTGGAAAGGAAGCCCACGGGCGCTGGGAGCTGAATTCTACAATCCCGCTGGGGCGGTCGGGGCGGGAGAGAAGGGTGGTGCTGCAGGGGTGGCCCCGGGGGGCCATTCGATTCGCCTCAGTTGCTGCTGTAATAAAAGTCTACTTTTTGCTACGCGCGTCGTGTGGGTGTGTGGGTGCGGGTGCGGGTGGGGGTTTGTGTGTGTGGGCGCGCGCGCCTGCCTCTCCCGCCAGGGGGCGCGGAGGTTGGGCTGCAGGTGCGCAGGGGAGCGAGGGCGGGGCCGGGGCAGGTAGAGCTGCCCCGCGGCCAGCGCTGAGGGACGATGAAGTGCCGCTGCCGCCTCTGCGTTTTCGGTAATTTCTGGCCCCTCCGGTCGCGTTCTCCCCTGAGTGCCCACCCTGGACCCGCCCTACGCCCCGTGGCCGACTGGGGGCGGCAGCGAGGGGCCTCCGCCGCCTCGGCCGGCCGTTTCCTCTCCCGCTCAGGCCTGCCCCTCCCCCCGTGCTTTGCAGACGCGGCCCGGGGGCCCCGGCGGCTCATGCGCGTGGGCATGGGGCTGATCCTGGTGGGCCACGTGAACCTGCTGCTGGGGGCCGTGCTGCACGGCACTGTCCTGCGGCACGTGGCCAATCCCCGCGGCGCCGTCACCTCGGAGTACACCACCGCCAATGTCATCTCCGTGGGTTCCGGGCTGCTGGTGAGCGGGGCTGGGCCGTGGGCCGGGCGGTTGGCGCTGGAGAGCGGCGCGGGTTTCAGGTTTTGTTTCTTCCAGAGCGTTTCCGTGGGACTTGTGGCCCTTTTGGCATCCAGGAACCTTCTTCGCCCACGACTGGTGAGGGGATTTCTGGAGCTTTAACGAGGAGGCCCGGAGTCAGGGAAATGGGTGCTGACTCAGCTTGATCTCTAGTGGGAGGAGGAGCCTCAGATGGAGTAACCGAGGTGTCACTGGGAGAGGCAGCCACCCCCAGGCTGCTCACCCTGACCTTCTGCCCCTGCCAGCACTGGGCCCTGCTGGCACTAGCTCTGGTGAACCTTCTCTTGTCTGCTGCCTGCTCCCTGGGCCTCCTCCTTG
>NW_021146582.1:0-25000 GCF_002837175.3 Physeter macrocephalus
CTTGTCCATTCCACCTGTTTCTAATAAGCCCTTTATATTATGCCTGGACTACCACAAAAGTCTCCTGATTGCTTTTCCTATCTTGGTTTCAGTTTGGTTTTCCAGACCTTTTTGCCAGAAGAACAGACTGAATCTCTCCAGATCCTATTTCACTGCCTACTTGTGAAAAAAGCCCAGTGATTCTCTGAGGTCTAGAGCAGTGGTGGCTAAACTTTTATGATCATGCACCCCATAAGTAAGATTGAGCATTTATCTCTGATAACATTTATTTGTAAATTATATACCTTATTATTCAACTGATTTGTGATATAGAAAAAGTATTAAAGTTTTTAGAATTGAGATAGATATAAATAGAAGTTCTAGTTTTCTTCTTATACCCGTACCCTGAGGGCTGTGTGCATCCTACTTTAGATACCGCAGTGTCTAGCAAATACAGTTCAAACTCCTTGAGCTGGTATATGAGCCTCCGCTGGGTGTTTCTAGCCTGTTTCCAGTGTTGTACTTGGCTACTTCCCTCTGAGTCTTCTGCCTCAGGCTCTTGTACTCACTGTCTTATTATGCCTGTCCCACTGCAGTGCATTCCTCACACTGTTGTCCTTTCCCCCCTCCTCACACCTGGCTTCTCCTTCCACCCCCTTTTCACCTGTCCAAACGCTGGCTGTCTTTCAAGGTGTGCCTCATAGCTCACTGAGAAGCCTGCCTACACCATCCTCGCCCTCACCTCTCCATTTTCCGAATATCTGATACTTGCAGCTATAATTTTTGTTTGATAGTTAATCAAGCATTGCCTTTTTAAAATTAATTTAATTAATTTAATTTTGGCCGCATTGGGTCTTCGTTGCTGCGCACGGGCTTTCTCTAGTTGCAGCGATCGGGGGCTACTCTGTTGCGGTGAGTGGGCTTCTCATTGCAGTGGCTTCTCTTGTCGCGGAGCACGGGCTCTAGGCATGTGGGCTTCAGTAGTTGTGGCACACGGGCTCTGAAGTTGTGGCTCGTGGGCTCTAGAGCACGGGCTCAGAAGTTGTGGCGCACGGGCTTAGCTGCTCCGCGGCAGGTGGGATCTTCCCAGACCAGGACTCAAACCCGTGTCGTCCCCTGCATTGGCAGGCGGATTCTTAACCGCTGCGCCACCAGGGAAGTCGCAGTCAAGCACAGCCTTTTAACATTTTGTGTATTGTTTTATATTTGCCTTCTCGTTATATTTTTCTTAAGATTATAAGCATATTAAAAGTAACTATATATATTTCTTTAATCATCTGCCGTAGTACCTTCTGTATGAAATATTCAATAAATGTATGTTGGGCTGTAGTCGCGTGTTTCCTCCTCCCGTAAAGCTGCCTTTATAGATTATACTTCCCTTGATTCATTTAGCAGGTACATACAGAGCCCCAGCCTCTATCATTCACTTTGAATTCACAGCAGCTGAATTCAGCAGACACCTCACAGAATGTGATGAATATGGTGATAGCAAGGTGTTCCCGTTGCTGCTGTAACATTACCACAAACTTAGTGGCTAAAAACGACACAAGTATATTATCTTACAGTCCTGGAGGATGGAAGTCTAAAATGAGTTTGTAGGGCTGCATTCCTTTTGGAAGCTCTAGGAGAGAATCCATTTCCAGTATTCCAGAGAGTGCATATTCCTGCATTTCTTGCCTGTTGTCCCTTCCTCCATCTTCAAAGCCAGCAGCATAGCATCTTCTCTCCTGTCTGACGTCTGCTTCAGTCCCAGTATCTTCTCTATATTGTTGACCCTACTGCCTCCCTCTTATAAGGAGTCTATGTTTGTGTTGGCCCCCCCTGGATAATCCAGGCTAATTAAGAGATCCTTAACTTCATCACATCTGTAAGGTCTCTTGCCATGTAAGGTAACATCTTCACAGGTTCCTGTTAGGATGTGAACATCTTTAGAGGCCATTTCATTATTCAGCCAGCCACAAAGGCAAGAGCTAACAGCACAAGGCATAGAACTTGGGTCTAAGACACAGGTCTTAAAATGGAACCGAGGACCATGGACTGTCTGCCTTAATGCTTTGGGTCTGAATATTGGACGCAGTGGACAGGAAGCCTTACTGGCCATTACTCTGAATCCTCTTATTCAAGTCTGGTTTTTAGATGCCAGTGGCAACTGAGTGACCCTGTCATTCTAGAATATATGCAGTAGATCTCTGATATTTGAGGACCCTTAACTTACTGGAGTCTGTGCCTGTATTCCAGGGCACTTTGGGGACCACACCATTAAATGAGGTGGTCAACCTAGAGGGCTGGGATAGGGAGGGAGGGAGACGCAAGAGGGAGGGGATGTGGGGCTATATGTGTACGTACAGCTGATTCACTTTGTGATACAGCAGAAACTAACACACCATTGTAAAGCAGTTATACTCCAATAAAGATGTTAAGAAAAATGAAAAATCGGGGTGGTCAGAGCCAAGGATAGGATCAGCCATTTTATCTTTACCTTTTGACTTTCTGCAGAAACAGAGAGATTATACCCTTGAAGGGGAATCGGGGAAGGTATCTAATCTTCAGTACCTGCACAGGTAAGGGTTGTGATGTTTTTACTTCCTAACATTGTATGATGTATCTTTGGAACAAAAGAGTATATATAATGTTTATGTACATTATAATTTATTGATACATACTAAAATCTGAATGCATCTATTCACATTTTATCATGAGTTTTGAATTTTTATATTATTCTAATATACATATAATTTAAAATTTTTATACAGTGTAAGAACTAGAATACAGCCAGTAACTTTGAAGCTCCTTGTGGCCCCACCCTTGCTGATTCCTCCCCCTCTTCTGGAGCTAACCACTGTCCTTGCCGTGCCAAGCTCCTAGAGTGACTCTCTGCTGTGTTCTGAATGTTTTACGTTGTCCCTTTTATATTTGAGTTCAATTTCAACTCAAGTTTAATTCCATCTGGAGTTTATTTTTGAGTGAGGTAAGGATCTATTTCACCTTTTTCCATGAGGATAATGGATTATTCCAGTGTATGATTTATTGACTGTTCTGTCCTTTCCCCACTGATCTGCAGGAATACATTCCTTTTTCTCCTTGCGTGCTCTTTTTTTCTGGACTCTCTTCTGCTCTGCTGATTTATTTGTCTGTACTAACACCAGCACAGTGATTTACTGTAACTTTCTCATAAGGCTTGGTATCTGGTCGAGCAAGTTTTCCCCACTAGGTTTCTCCTCAGGCACATCGTGACTGTGTTTCTCCCTTTGCTCTTTCATATGCATTTTTAAATCACCGTGTCAAGTTTAAATTTTTTAAGAGGTAGATCATTTTGTTTCACAGAAGAAAGGAGGAAGGGTGACATTTTTCAAACTTCCTGGGGAGAAATAAAATTCCACTTCTCCTCAGATTCTCTTTCCAAGTGACCTTGAAATTTTAATTTCTTAGTCACTGCTTATAACTTTTTAGTGAACCTGGCTGTATTTTTAGTCATTCCCGTGCCCCCCCCTCCCTCTTTTATAAAAAACAAAACCATAAAAACTCCTCTCCCTGCCTTAATCTCCGTTCTTAGGGGATTTAGTGTTACGTGAATGTCAGATTGACTGCTAGATGACTCGGGTGCACAGAATATCAGCAAGAATGGCCCTTAGCCGTCTTCTGCTTCAACAGCCTAAGGAGAAAGATGAGGCTCCAGGAGGTTAGGGGACATGTTGGTAGTTAACAGCCACAACGGGGCAGAGGCAGTTGATCAACTTCCTAACCTTGAAAGACCCAGAGAGCTTCAACAGGGCTCAGGAAACTTTCAAATTGTGAAGCCCCTTGCCCTTGGATCTGTTCTCCCACCTCCACATGTGGCTAGTATCAGGATCATAATCAGGATCGGAAGCCAGCTTTGGGGTAAATTGAAGTCGAGAGTCAGGTAGCCCTTGTATTTTAATAAAACTCTTGTATTTTAATAAAGATGTATCTAGACTCCTATACTACTGTGAATAATAGTTAGTTTATTTTGAGAGCTTGATTTTTCTGCAGAGCTTTAGAAAAAACCGTCTCATGACCTTTCCTCCCATTTCTCAGGAGCATCCACTTTTGGGAATTCCCTGATGGTCCAGTGGTTAAGACTCCGAGCTTCCACTGCAGGGGGCACGGGTTTGATCCTTGGTCGGGGAACTAAGATCCCACAATCTGTGCAGCGTGGCCAAAAAAAAAAAAGGCAGCAGCAGCCACTTTTAATTTTTTTTTTTTTAATATTATTTATTCGGTTGCGCTGGGTTCTCATTTCGGCAGGCGGGCTCCTTAGTAGTGGCATGCGAACTCTTAGCTGCAGCAAGCATGTGGGATCTAGTTCCCTGACCAGGGATTGAACCCAGCCCCCCTGCATGGGGAGCGTGGAGTCTTACCCACTGCACCACCAGGGAAGTCCCTACTTTTAATTCTTTTAACAAATTCTTTTGGTATTTACCTCAATGTCTCTAAATGACTTATGTTGCTACTTACTGATTTTTGGCTTTCGGCATTTCTTAACCACTTTCCCCAACAGCCTTCTCACCGATTCTACTCCCGCTCTTCACCCTGACCCCTCTTGACTTCCCATCTGACTCCTACACAGGCTTCCTCATTTCCAGTGCCATTAAATTATTTATTTATTTATTTATTTTGCCGCGCCACACGGCATGTGGGATTCTAGTTCCCCGACCAGGGATCAAATCCGTGCCCCCTGCAGTGGAAGTGCAGAGTCCTAACCACTGGACCATCAGGGAAGTCCCAATTTTAATTTCTAAGAGCTCATTTGTGTTCTTTGAATATTATTTTAAAATAGTGTCTCATTCTAACTTCACAACCACAAAATCTTCACTTATCTTTCTGAAATTATTAATAATAGTTGTCCAAAGTTTTCTCCTCCCTACGAAGTTTGGTTCTTCCAAGTTGCTTTTTTTTCCCCTCTCAGTCTTGGCCCCTTCTGTCTTATTAGAGGTTTCCCTTAAGTGTCTGGTGATCCTTGCTCATCCACTCCTCTGAAAGACTGTGTCCTGCCTGTCAGGAGCTCTTGCATGGAGCTCCTCAGCTGTGGCTTCACTGTGGGCGCTCTGGCTCTGCGCTTTCACTGAGGACCTTGACTCCAGAATCTTGAAGGGTTTTTTTTCTTGGGCTGGTCAGACCCTCAGAATATATCAGGCTGTTCTTATTCTGAAAGCCGAGCAGGAGAAGAATGCTAGGAGGTCAGCCCTCACAACTTGACAGTCTCTTAACCCCCCTGGTTCATTATGGAGCCCCTGACCTCAGCTGTGCCTGTATCCCCTGTCCCCAGGCCTCTTTTATATCCTCCCTCTCCCAGGATGCCTCCAGCCTCTGCCACAGTAAGATGGGGATCTAGAGGCCTAAACACTTCTTAAGCAGACTTAAATGGTTACCATGTTTTTAACCGCCAAATATTAAAGGACTTTCCAGATGGTACAGTTAAAATAAGCAGGCGTCACGCATAGTCTCCGGTATATACACACATTTAATATGCATAACCCACCAAAGAGACTGTCCCTCGGTATTTTCTGAGAAGAGAAGGTCGTCAGCTGAGCAGGAGCGGCTGTTGTGCGTGTACTCTGTCCTTACAGTGTGGGCCGGGCAGGTAACTAGTCCTTGTTCCAGGAACTGGCTTGCCATCCATTAGTCATCTTAAGGACCAGCAGTGTCCTCTGAAATTAGTAGCTCTCTGGCTCTTTAATAAAGATTCAGAGGATATAATTCAAGTTAAAATCAGATTTTGTCATAAGGTTTCATACTGGTCCCCTGCAGTTAGCCACTGAACAGCAGCCGGAATTGAAGGCCCTTGGAGCTTGAGGCCCAGGCCTGACAGCCCTGCGATATGACACGCCCTCACCCCCATAATCCCCTAGGGCAGTCCCAGCTTGCGGTCCAGTGCTCTTCCCAGAACATCAGCTTCCCTCATCATAACCTGAGCTGACATGTGGTCCATTCCAGCTACCTGACTTACATCAAGCTGTCAACAGCAATCAAGCGGAATGAGAACATGGCTAAAGGCCTGCAGAAGGCGGTGCTGCAGCAGCAGCCAGAGGATGACAGCAAGCGCTCCCCCCGGCCCCAGGACCTGATCCGGCTCTATGACATCATTCTTCAGGTGACCCTGGAGGCTGGGAATGCAAGAGCCTGTCCTGTGTTTGTGTTGGACACAAATGACTGAGCTTTGCGTAGCGAAAGGGCTGTGCCAGCCAGGAGCTGTTAGTGTCTCGATAAGAGACAGAGGTCTTGTTTTCGTGCCAGTTCAGCCATCCGTGAGCCCGATATTCAGACACGTTGATGTGTAGACGCTTGTAAGCCACAGGTGTTCACTGAGCGCTTCCCCCGTGCAGGGTGGTCTCCCGCATGCTGTGGAGCGTCCTGGGACCCGAGGCCACTCTGCCTCGGCCCACTGGGAGCTCGCCAGGGGGTAAGGCTGTGAGACCCCCGCACACCTGCGCCTACTCGCGTAGCTGCCACAGGAGAAGGCTGTCTGAAGCGAGAGTTCAGAGCCGGAGAGATCCCCTCGAGCTGAGAGGGTCCGGGAGGTCTCTGAAGGAGGTGGGGTGTGACTGAGCGAGAAAGGACACGTGGGCTGTCAGTGTCGGGGGTGCAGGTGACGCCAGATGCGGCTGCTGCCGAGTCAGGCGTCACAGACTTTTTCCCGTTATTTGAAGCCTAGACTCTTTCGTTTTGCCCATGTCTGTTCTCCCAAGTCTTCTTTCAGACTCTCAGTGCAAGGCCTCCTCTTCCTGAGTTTTCTTATTGAATCTGTTGTGCAGAATCTGGTGGAATTGCTCCAGCTTCCTGGCTTAGAGGAGGACAGAGCCTTTCAGAAAGAGATAGGCCTTAAAACTCTGGTCTACAAGGCTTACAGGTAAGTTCCTGTGGGACAGGCAGGGCTCTCCTCTACCATCCAGTGGTTCTAGAAGCCTTGGGAGTATGTCTCTGGAAGGTTGGGTATGTGATCGGAGAGCAGTTAGCCCAGCGTGTTCAAGGGAAGTTTCAGGTTGTGGCTGGGAGTTTCCGGTGCAGTTTTGCTCTTTGGAAAGGTTGGGGGTGCTGGAAAGCACATCCATTACCTGTCTTCTCCCTTCCCTTTCCTCCCTCCTCCCAGTGGGAAAGGGATAAGTGTTGGAAAAAGCGTTAATCAGCAGAACCAGAGTGGCTGATTCAGGGAAACTGAACTGAGTTGGGAGAAAGCTCAGTGTCTCAGTTTCTTACATGCACTGTGCTGTTTGTAACTTGGGAGTGGACTGTGTAGCAACATGGGGTCTAGACAGAATGGCTCAGTAGAGCCCTGAGTGCGTTTGCCCTTCCTTTTCTGGCCCGCACGACCCTGCGCTCTCTGGCTCCTGTCAAAGGCCAGCAGCGCTCAGGCTCTGTTGGTCCCAGCAGAGTAATTTCTGTTAGGAAGAGGTTTGTTTCTTCGGATTTGGTTTTCGAACGACTTGAGCAGAGGTGAACGGTTGTGACCTAGATGTGTGGGCTGTTGTGGGTGGCATTTATACCCGGGCAGCATCCCTCCTTCCTGCCTGTCTCCAGCTTCCTCCCTGTGCCTTTTGGGGATTGCCTCTTTTTTGCAGAGTCAGCAGTAAGTAAAAGGCAGTGGGTCAGCTTTGGACCTACGCTTGTCGGCTCCAATTTCGGGGACAAGTCCGCAGGTTAGGCTGGCAAACTGGAACAGTGAGAACGGTGGGATCTCCCATCCCAGGCAGTGAGCCTGAGGTTAAGAAACTTTACAATTTATTTAGCCTCAACAGCAAGGAAAGCCTTGATCCTGGGTGATTTTTGCTTAAGAACACCGCGGCTCTTTCCTTCCCCATCAGGTGTTTCTTCATCGCTCAGTCCTACGTGCTGGTGAAGAAGTGGAGCGAAGCCCTTGTCCTGTACGACAGGGTCCTGAAATACGCAGATGAGGTGAATTCTGATGCCGGAGCCTTCAAGAACAGGCTAAAGGTGAGCTGTCGGTCTCTCCTGTTTTCCAAGCCCTGAGCACTTTCGCTGTGAGGCTGCGACGCCTTCCCAGACTGGTCCTGCCTGGTCAGCCATGGCATGTGGTTCATCCCCGAGTGCCCAGGAGCTGCGGGGTGCAACTCATGGCAGCATTCCAGGCCCGAAGAGGACTCGGGTGCTAAGAGGGGCAGCCTTCCTCCGCTTCAGACAACCCCGAAGTACTCTCCTCAGGCTCGGCTACATGTTGGAATTGCCTGGGAAGATTTTTTAAAGGTGGATGTCTGGGTTCCACCCTCAGAGATACTGGTTCTAATTGGTTTGGGATCTGGTATGAGCATTGGGGTCTTTTAAGCCCCTCAGTTATTCTAACGTGTAGCCAAGTTGAAAACCACTGGTGAAGCCTTTCCACACAGTGTGTGCCTGGGCGGCAGCAGCAGCATTTGGGAGTTTGCTAGAAATGCAGGTTCTCAGGCCCCACCCCAGGCCTGCTGAGTCAAGGGTGCATTTTGGCAAGACCCCCAGGTGACTCGGGTGTACATCGAAGCTCACGTGCTGATCTGGTTTGATTTAGTGATTGTTGAACGGCAGCTAGCTTTTTAAGCTTGTGGACTGCTGTGAGGTTATAGATTCTTAAAGCACTGGTCCACGGAATCCACGTGTATTTTATAAGTAGAGACTGTTTAGAAAAGCGGGCTGGGGTTACCGTTCCTAACATTGTCGCAGCCAGTGTGAGAGGGGCTGCTGTTGGGGCACTCGTGTCTGCTTGGAACAGCCCTGGGCTCGGGGGTGGAGGAGAACTCTGGTTTCTGCCTTCAGAGAGCTTGTGGTTTTGCTGCAGCCACGGGACTTGCACAGGACCCACCTACGCATACAGAAGAAGATAGAGGGCGAGGGCAGAGAAATAGGAAGGAGTACGTGGGAGGCGGCTGGGGGCAGAGGGTGGGCTGGCGAGTATAGCAGTGTCATCTGGTAGGGTGTCGTTGGAATGTGGAGACAAACCAGTGTGGACGGCTAATCTCCGGAGAGAAGTAAGAGGCGTTTTACAAAAGCCCATCTGACCTAGTGTGACGGCTGGTTTCAGGGGAAAGCGCTAGGGAACAGAGGCATACGGGATTCAGCAGTATCCAGACCTAGTCAGATCTTTCCCAATTTGCCGAGTAAGAGGCTGAGGCAAGAGAATGGCATTACCCTTGTAGAAGGGGTCAGTGGGTAGGGGCTTGGGCCCTGGAGCCAGCCGTCCTAGTTCTGAAGCCCTGCCCTACTGCCACTGGGAAAGTGACTGGACACGTTCTTTGGCCCCTCTGTGCTTTAGTCTTCTCATCTGTAAAATGCAAGTACAAACTATCTCAGGATTATCACGAAGATGAAATGAACAATTATGTGAACTACTTAGAGCAATGCCTGGCACATAATGCATTTAGTATGTGATAAATTTATTATCATTGTTGTCATTATTATTTCCAGGCAGTATTACTTAAGCCATGGCATAGATTTTTCCCTTTGAAACAGGCTAGTTTTTTGTTTGTTCGTTTGCAGTACGCAGGCCTCTCACTGTTGTGGCCTCTCCCGTCGCGGAGCACAGGCTCCGGATGCGCAGCCTCAGCGGCCACGGCTCACGGGCCCAGCCGCTCCGCGGCATGTGGGATCTTCCCGGACCGGGGCACGAACCCGCGTCCCCTGCATTGGCAGGCAGACTCCCAACCACTGCGCCACCAGGGAAGCCCCAGGCTAGTTTTTGTGTGTTGTTTCTTTTAATAGGGAGACCGTTTAAAAAAGTCTAAAATCCATGAAAATACCAGTGGGGTCACTTAGCTGAGGTTAGTGTGGTGCGCTTCTCTGGCCCGACTCCAGCTCACGAGTCCCCGTTTTCCACATTGTTACAGGACCTGCCTGACGTGCAAGAGCTCATCACGCAAGTGAGGTCGGAAAAGTGCTCTCTGCAGGCGGCCGCAATCCTGGGTGAGCCTCCTGCCTGCTCTCTGCGGCCTGTCTTCTCAGGCCCCCCTTCACTGCTGCTCCTCTTCTCTCCCACCCCCAGGCCACTGTGTTAAGGTTGAAAGGGGCTGTTTTGGTTCATCTGTAAGTGGTTTTTTCCTGCCATTCCTTCTGCCCCATTGAGGCATCGGGTTACGTGGAGGAATTTAGAGAAACGCTGTTGTGCTGTCCCTTCTGCCTGTCAGTGTCTTGCGTTCAAGGGTGCTTGCTTCGCTGGGCCGACCGCACTGGTTCTGGGGTTAGTTGTCTGTTATCTGCACTACTTCTCTCTGAGTTTGGACTCAGGAGGGAGAGGGCTAACTCCCCACAGATTGGCTACTTTTGCTCTTAGGATTTAGAACCCAGACGCGTGATAGGTGTCATTCGTGACTATAGCGTGTTATAAGTCCCTGTTCTTACTGAATCCTGTGAAACTTTCAGATACAAATGATTCCCACCAAACAGAGACCTCTTTCCAAGTCAAGGACAATAAGGTGAGTCTGGGCTGTGGCTTTTGAGGAATAAAAAGGATTCATAACTTACTAGGAATGTGTACTCATTTGTAGAACAGAGGACCCTAAATTTCTAAGTGAACACCCTACTTCCCTCCCTTCTTTTACTCAGGACCTGAAAGCTGCCTATGTAAGATTTGTTAGGTGTCATCTAGATGGTCCCAAATAGAGTTAGGAGCCTGCTGTGTGCCCTGGCTAGGAGCTCTGACTTGGACATCGGACAGGCTTATACCTCAGTCCCAGCCCACCTCTCTCAACCTCTCTAGATTTCAGTGACTCTCAGTTATAAAACGAGGACATGAAAGCCCCTCATGGGAGGTTTGTGGGGATCGAGTGAGTAGCGCATAGAAGCTCTGAACTGGGTGCTCGGCCCATAGTGGATGTTCCACCAGTGGGCTGTGATTAACATCTGGGTTCCCGCCTTTGGTTTGACTTCCAGCCCCTGGTCGAACGGTTTGAGACATTCTGCCTGGACCCTTCCCTCGTCACCAAGCAAGCCAACCTCGTGCACTTCCCGCCGGGATTCCAGCCCGTCCCATGCAAGCCTTTGTTCTTTGACCTGGCCCTCAACCATGTGGCTTTCCCACCCCTTGAGGACAAGTTGGAGCAGAAGACCAAGAGTGGCCTCACTGGATATATCAAGGGCATCTTTGGATTCAGGAGCTAACCGGGCTCTTCCCTGGGGGCAGGGGGAGATTCTGACTCTTAATCTGTATTGTGAGAAAACCCCAGCAGCCTCCATGATATTAAATCCAGGTCTGCATTGGCCCAGGGCAGAAGTATAACATCCTCAACCCTGCATTCCTATGTCTTGTGTGTTTGTACACTTCCATTCTTAACCAGGGTGCTAGAAGGGGCACCCTGTTGTCTTCTGATAAATATGTGCAGGGTCCTGTGTCCATCCCTCCTGGAGGAGGGGCCCCTGCCATCTGGTCTCATGTGAGCCTTTGGTCAGTAATGTGGTCGTGGGGGTACACACCGGGCACAGATTGGGGCTGGGAATGTGTTGTCGTGTCTCTTCAGTGCCGTGGATTTGAAACGAACTCATTCCTGCTGTGAGCGTCCAGGATCCCTTGAAGAGTTTGTCCGTGACTAGGAAACATTGGCAGCCTTATTCCCCTTCACCTCCAGGTGAAAGTTAAGAAGTTTCAGAACAAGCAAAGAGCTCTATTTTTAGAAGAAATATGTTACACTCAGAAATGATGAAAACAAATCTTATATTAAAAGGCAAAGATGCTGGATACTGTGCCCATTCTTTGCACGTCCTCATTCACGTCTGGTCCCAGCTCTCTCCTCGGGAACCTGTTGCAGGATCCTGTCATGTCACGTGGATCCTGAGTTCCTGGCAGCGTGGTGTGTCTCGTGCCTGAGAAGAGTGACAGAGGCACTGTTTCTGAAGAGCTCCCAACCTGTAATTTTCAGATGCCATTATATTTTCATCACTTCCCTTCCTTACCCTTTGTTTTCTCTTCGTCACTCGTTTTTATTTCTATTATAGTGTCAATAATAGGAGTCACAAAAGTATGTCACTCGTTTTTATTTCTATTAGAGTATCAATAATAGGAGTCACAAAAGTAATGTCAGAAAGCAAGGAATAAAAGTGACTTAAACATGAGATGCATGAAAGCCTCTGTGGGCTCAGAGGTGCCTCCGTTTCCCCGGTGGGCTGTAGAGGGAATCGCCAGAAGCTAGGAGAGGGTGGTGGGAAGGCGGATCAGATGTGTCTCTTAGACTTGAGCGTTGGCAGGGGCTTTCGAGGTGCTCAGAGATAAGAACTCTTCTCCCCCCGGGATTTGCTTTGGGTCGAAGAGTCTCAGGAAGCTGATCTTTTTTTATTTTAATTGCAAGTTTCATCATTTCATCATCTGTGCCATGCCATTTAGGGGTATCTTTCTTTCCTCTCTCCCTACCTCCTTCTGAAGATACAGCACAGATGATCTTAGGTTGAGGTCCTGGATTTTGGTCGTGAAGGCCCGGTCAGTGTTCCTAACGGGCTGGGGGAGCGCTGGGGCCCTGCGTTCTCTTCCTCAGCCTCGTCCCACCCTCCAGTGTGCTTGGCAGCACCAGGGCTGTGGTCCAAGGTTCTTCATCTCCCTCACCTCATTCTCACGCTGACCTGGGCTGCAGCCACAGCTGGGGCGTCCTCCAGCCTGCCTGTGCCAGTGTCTGTGGCACTGTAGGGGTGCGGCCGGGGCTGGAGAAGCTCCGTCTGTCCTCATCTGGGAAGATGTCCCTTTGTCTCGCTCACAGTAAGTCCTTCCAGCCCTTCCTACTCTCTTTAGAGTGCCGGCATACGGGGGCGGGGGGAGCCAGAATCCCGAGTCCATCATTTTGACTGAAGGTTTTCTAAGCTTTCTCTTTCTCATGAAAAAGAAACACACCAGAAGTTCCCCTCCACCTGGTGTCCCTGCCGGCTGCTCTGAGTAGCAGTGACTGTTGTCAGCCACTGAGGCCGTGACAAGACCGATTAGTATCCAAACGCATATTTACCTAAGAAGAAAGACCTGGCAGGGCCGAGGTCTCACTTAGCTCGCACATCTCTTCACCTGGAATCCACAGACGTTAAACAGGCTGTGTTAATGGGGGACAGGACGCCGGAAGCAGGACCCCATCCTGTCCTCAGGCCTGGGAAGCGGCTATGGCAGCTCATGGGAACGGGTTCAGAGTCAGGCCCAGGGAGCGGCACTCTCCGCTGGATGGGTTCACAGAATGAAACTGCAGAGGCCCCCTGGTCCTTCCTTCCCAGGGAGCGGAGGGCAGGGAGGTCTGCCAGTGTGAGGAAGGGTTGTGAACAGTCGCTTTGCTTTGGGCGGGTCCTGCTGTTCTGGCTCTCGTCCCTCCCACAGGATGGGCTGTGGCGCAGTCAGCAGGATTTGACCCTGGAAGAGTCTTCTGTCTCCCCAGATCCAGAGAGGAGGAGGGGAAGCTCATCTGAGTCTGTGTTTTTTCGAACATGCCTGAGGGCTGCTGTGTTAATGGTTTTTCTCTTCTTACCTGTTGGGTGGTGACGGTCTTGATCTGCAGAAACGTTAAGAGTCCAAAGCTCCAGGAGGTGAAAGCTCTGCGCATAGACTTAGAGAATGAATGCTGAGCCTTGGATGGGAAAGACATGATTTGGCCAAGTTCGTTATCCTTAACTCTGCTGGTTCTGTTGGAAAAAGGAACGTAAGGCAGTTGGAGCCGGACAGGCTCTCCACCGCTCAGTCTCCTGGTTTTTTCCTTTCCATATGCATTGTTTCGCTGTACTCTCCAGTTCTCCTTTTTTTTAAAGTCTTTATTGAATTTGTTATAATATTGCTTCTGTTTGATGTTTTGGTTTTTTGGCCCCGAGGCATGTGGGATCTTAGCTCCTGGACCAGGGATCGAACCCGCACCCCGTGTTGGAAAGCGAAGTCTTAACCACTGGGCCGCCAGGGGAGTCCCCACTTTTCCATTTGACTAGATGAGAATTCTCGGATTCCCTGTTTGAAATGAAACGGTGCCGGGCTTCGTTCCATCCCTTTCCTCTGGTGGCAACCTGAGCCTTTCACCATGGCCATGAGGTGACAGCCCGTGGTGGCAGCGCACCCGTCCACCCACAGTGGCCCTGGCCCTTTGCCAGTCTTTCCTCCCGCAGCTGAGGCGATGGCCTCCCCCTCCCCCCAGCCAGGCGAGGACGTGCCTCTCCAGGAACTCTGAGGTGGGGGCTGCGCTCCCTCTGCCTCTTCACTGTCATCGCCATGGCAGTGCTGATCCTTCACACGCTCAAAAGCTAATCGACCGCGGATCTCTAGACATGTTGCCGTCTACAGCTTTGAGAAGCTTGGAACCTTCAGAGGTCTAGGAAAATGTCCAAAGGTAGCAAAAATGTGTGTTCCAATTTTTTTTTGTTTTGGAAGACATTTGTTGCTACAGAGGAGATGGAAACCAGATTTAGCTGTGAAGTTTATCGATGTTCCAAAGCAAAGAGATAAATTGGAAACTGCCTGCAACCTGACATCGCCAACTGGAAGAGTCTGGCCTGTGATTCTGTGAGATGCTGGAGACACCGTGCACCGGCGGGAGGGCACGAATGACCAACACGGCCCCTCGCTGCCCCTCGCTGCCCGGGATCTGCCCTCCGTGTGAGCGCCAAGTGTTCGTGAGCCGTATTATCAGCTGGTACAAGTTAAAATATAACCTCAGCTCATGAATACTGATGGAACACTTGTGGGAACCTTTTATCCGACCTTTTTGAGCTGCTCAGGTTTGGTTTTGTTGCTTTTGTTTTGGGGGCAGGATCCTGGCGGCTCTATCAGTCTGTGTCGCGCTGGGGCCGAGACCTGCAGAGCTCCGAGGCAGGGGGCACTGCTTTCCTCCCTCGGCCGCACCCACTGTGGTGATTTTAATTGTGTTGGAGAGGGGAGCCTTGCTACTCTGTGGTCCCTCTTTTCAGCAGATGGTTTTGTTCACCTCTGTTAGCTGCAACTATGTGTCCTCACGCTCAGTGTGCGGTTGAATGACCCCTTGGAAAAGAACCACGTTCTTCCTGTTCGGCTGAACTTTTCCCAGGGACCTTCCGGCAGGAGGCAGTGCAGTTACAACAGGCAGGTAACTGGTCCCTGAAAGCTGGTGACGTTCGTGAGCTCTCACTCGGAATGGAAGGAGGGTAGGGGTCATCCCCTGGAAGATGGGGTCATCTGGTTCTCTGCCATGCAGAGGGCTTGCTTAGTACCTAGTAGGCCCTTGACAAATGAATTTCCTTCCCTTCGCTCCCCCGCGGATGGAGCTGGTATTAGAACACCATGCTTCTCCCTCCACTGCTGCCTATAGGCCACCTTCACACCTGAGCCCTGTCCTGGCCCTGACCTGGGGCCTTGCAGAGGGAGTCCCTGCCTAGCTGGGACTGAACTCGTAGAGCAGTCTCTTCTCCTCTTAGCTGTAGCCATGCAGCCTGAGCCCAAGGTCCAGGCTGCGCTGGTGGGGCCAGCGCAGCTGAGAGGTGAGGAGAGCCTTCCACTTACAGCCGGCCTCCTCCCTGCTCCTGGCTGGCCCCACTGTCTTTTTCCTCTTCCCTCCCCAGAGCCGAGTCCTGCTAGGTCTAAGCAGTGTCATTAGGACAACAGGCTGAGTGTAATGAGCTGCTCTTGTGTGCTTTCCAATTTCCTGGCAACAAAGACTGATTAGGAAGGCCTACCCCTCAGCTATAAAGACTCATTCGTTCTTTCATTTTTTTTGTTTGTTTTATAAATCTTTCTTCCGCAGACCATTGAACGGGGCTTGGTGCAGCTGAACCCCTGCTGCTTCAGTACAGCCAATATAACTCTCTCCCCGGCTGCTGTGCTGGGCTGTTGACCTTGTGAGGGACATGGCTTAGCCGCCTCCATTAAACCTGAACTTCTCCACAATAGGGCTGCAGGTCCCCAGACCTGGCTATTAAAGGCTAGCCGTTGTCTTCAAGGTGACAGGCCCAGAGCCGTTGGGCAACCTGGGGAGACCTGGAGGCTACACAGTGCCTGAGTGAGAGTGGGCGGGCTGCCGACTTCTGGAATGCAGGCATGGCTGTGCCAGCGGGCTGCTGCTGTGGCCCAGAGGTGTGGGCTGTACCACACTGGTCCCACAGGTGAACTGGGGCCAGCCACCGTTGCCCAAGGGTAGGGAAAGGGAACCACTCGTAGGGAGGGACAGATAGCCAAGACATCCTTGCCCTTGCCCTCCCAGCCAACTCGGGACCTGGAGCCTCCTGAGGTCCCCTCGGTGTTTGTCTCTTGCCACCTCGTATGGGGAACCCTGTTCTCATGACATGGGCAGGACTGGGTGGTTGGTTTGCTTGAGTTGCTTCCTTTAGACTCGCTCTATAAAAGGCCCAGAAGGAATAGCCAGCACCGTTTTCTGCCCGCTCTGTTCTAGTCGGGCAAGCCACGGTCTCCAGGCCGACCTTCAGTATTTCTTTTTATCAGGCTTGCTGGGCAGACTTGGAGGCCAAGAGGGCCTCTTCCAAACGGCCCAGTGGATTCCTGGGGCCGCGGCGCCTTCCTCCCCCAGCACCTGTGGACAGAAGGAGGCCCATCCCCGAAGTCCCCACCCCACCAGCCCTTGTCCTCTCCTCAGCCGACCAGGGGAAGTGTAAGGCAAGAGAGGTTACCAGCCAGCTCGGCTCCAAGGGTCTGGTAGCAGAGCTTTTGTACAGACAGAGGGCAGTTTCCTGAGATGGCAAAGCTTGTCCTGATCAGGGAGCATATGGAAGCCTGACAGGTTACAGTTCCCAGGGCGGAGTAGGCAGTTGCCGCCAGCTGCTTCAGCAGGGAGGAGAATGCCCCTCCCTGCAGGACCCCATCAGCTGGAGGAGAGAGTGGGTAACTTAAGCCCTGGCACACTGTCCAAGCTGCCACCCTGTTGCCTAGCTGCATGCGTGCATGGCAGCCTCAGAGCCGGAGCTACACTGCTTTCAGCTCTGATCAGCCCTGCTGCTCCGGGCTCGGGCCCCATGAGCTGCGGCGGCCCACATCACGTGCCTAGAAGCGCCAGGCTGGGGCATGTGAATGAGCTGCCACAGCGCTGGAAGTCCCAGCGCTGGAAGGAGGTTGGAGATCCACTGATCTCAAACCTCTCAATCCACAGGCCGGGTAGCAAGTCCAGGCGAGGGGAGGGCCTCATGGACAGGACAGGAAGCCAGGTCCTGGGACTCCTTTCTGGTTCAAAAGGAGGAGGCCTGGGAAGGCTGAAACGGGTCACCCAGTCTGGCCTCTGGGTCAGAGCTGTCTGATAGAATTACAATGTGAGCCAAAAATGCAAGCCTTATCTGTAATTTTAAATGTTCTAGTAGCCACATTAAATGAAAACAGCAACACCCGTCCACCATGTGAGGAAAGCACGAGAATCCATGGCCCTGAAGAGGTCCTCGCCTAACCACGCTGGTGCTCAGACCTCAGACTTCCTGCCTTCAGCGCGGTAAGCAGTAAGCTTCTGCTGTTTATAAGCCAAAGAAACTTAAAAAGCAATAGGTGAAATTCGTTTTTTAAAGCACATTTCATTTAACAATATATCCAAAAGATCATTTTGATATGTAGTCAGTGTAAAACATTATTGAGGTATTTTACATCCTTTTTTCATGCTAAGTCTTTGAAGTCCGGTGTGAATTTTATACTTAGAGCACATCTCAATTCAAACTGGCCACGTTTCAAGTGCTCAAGAGTGACAGGGGGCTGGGACAGTGCAGGTGGCCACGGAGGCTGGTGATTCCATCCCGGCCTTCTAAATGAACGACTCTTTTTTTTTTTTTCCTCAGATATTTAAAACCCTACATCTTTCTTTGTCCCTATCCTTTCTCCTGTGCCTTCGTCTTGGGGGGCCAGGGTTACTACTATCTCAATAGGAGCATCCTGCAATGACAGCCAGCTCAGAGACCTGGGTGGTCCTTCCTATGGCACATCAGCCCTGTCTGGGAGCTGGGGTCTGATTTGATTTGACTTTAGACAGTCACGCCAGGAATTCATCCCTTGTTTTTCTTGCAGTGAATCAGTTCGTCTCTGGGGCGGGTGAGGGCCCCCTATGGTACTCACTTGTTTCCCGGGGGGCTTCTGCAGACAGGAGGCAAAGCTCAAACATTCCAGATCTCAGTCGCACTGCCTGCCCTCCACCTGGGGGCCACAGCTCAGCGGGGCCCCCCCTGGCTGCTCCCATTCCTGGGACTGGAGTCTGGACATTTTCCCCCCTGGGACCCCCGCCTCCAATGACCACCCCCTCCCAAGAAAGGCCTGGAGTTCTCGGGGAGACAGGACAGTGGACTGAGGGCTGCTGTCTCCTGTCTTGGCTCTCCTGGGATATTGCTCTCACTTGCCCAGTCTCAAAGATAAAGACATGAGCTGACTCTCGGGTTTGATATGAGAGGCCAGCCGTCAGGGCTGGCTGCTGAATCTGGTACTCATTTCAACAAATGGGCCCCTTTCTGAGAACAGTAGATGGCAGGCATGCAGCTAGTGGTTAGAAGAAAGTTGTCCCCCAGGAGTAACAGGGAGAGGGGCTGGGGCAGAGGGTGAGGGGCCTCTGGGCCGGGCTTCCTTATCTGGCTCCATCTCACTATCACACTCACCTGGGAGAAGAACAGCTGGAAACCACTGCTTCCCTGTTGCTACTGGTTGGGTCAAGGCCTGCTGCCCCCCCCACCGCCACTACCACTGTTAGCCCCTCCCCCTCCAGGATAGATGGTGACTCCCGTGTCCCTTCTCCAGGGCCAAATTCAATGGGTTGTTCATGAGATGCAGCCCAAAGGGACTTGGGCCTTTTCTGCCCCGGGGGGCATGTGGCCCGTGTCAGACCTCTGTCCCTGATCTCCCTAGTGGGCTGGGACGCTTATCTCTTCTCCGGATGTTTTCTGTCCTCAGCTGGGCCTGCCAGGATGTCCCAGTGCTCCAAACCCAGCCTGTCTGCATCGCTCCCCCTTCGTTCCCCCTCAAACCCTCCCTCCACCGAAACTGTCATGGTTCCAGGGAATGACTCTGGATCTATAGAAGGGACTTGAGCTGGGGCAGTGAATTGAGTGCCTGGAAATGGGAGGAACCCGCACCTGTCTTGAAGCTCCTGGGGGCCACCACAGGAGAAGGCAGCTACCAAGATGACCTCCCTGGCCCTCAATGTGAGGAAAAGACCAGTAAACTGGCACTGCTGTTAGACACTCCATCTGACTCCAGAAAAGCCACCCGGGGCCACTTCTGGGGAGAGAGGAGAGGCAGGTAGGAAACCCACGTAACTGTGGGTTCCCAGGAGGCTCCTCCAGACCCTGGGCTCAGCAGCACCTGAAGGCTAGTGCTGGGGGCCCTTGGGGGCGGGGCCCAGGAGGAGTCCCGGCCCCTCGCGCTGTTCTGACACTTCCGAGGAGCCCAGCAATGCGCATCTGACTGCATCTGGCCCCGGAGCCATGGACAGATGGGATAACCAGCCCACCAGGAAAAGCGGGCTGCAGGACTGTGGGCTGGTGCTCTGGGGAGCCGGCTGGGTGGTGTCCACTTTTTAAATGTACCTCGTGCCGGCTGCCAGGGGTGAGCGCCCCCTGGCTGCCCCATCATGTCGGTGGGGGACGTGGAACAGAGACCTGGACGCCTTGGTGGTGAGCAGAGCGCACGTCTGTCTGGAGCCCTGTCCCTCCTGGGCCGGGCGATTTCCGCATCTGGGCGTGATCTCTGCCGACTCCCTCTGGCTCTGGGCGTGTGAGTGAAACAAGTCCAAACCTTCTCTGAGAGTCGGGCAGGCGCGGGTGCCCCACCCTCTGGGCTGTGCCCTTTCCTCCCAAACTGGTTGTGCAGGAGCGGGCGTGAGTGGGGTGTGGGCACGCGAGGGTGCATGCGCACAGCCCCGGGGCCGCTGGCCCGCCCCACCTGCAGGGAGGGGCCGCACAAAAACCGCCCGCCTAGCGCCCGGCCGCCCCACCTCGCCAGAGCCCAGCTGAGCGGCCAGCGAGGACTCACACCTGCTGCCTGCCCCCCGCCTGCCATCACCGGCCAAGCCCAGCCCCAGCCCGCACCTGCCTTCACGACCATGTTCAAGGGGCTGAGCAAAGGCTCCCAGGGGAAGGGGTCCCCCAAGGCCTCCCTGGCCAAAGGCTCCCCCAAGGGGTCCCCCAACAAGCACAGCCGGTGAGCGGGGCTGGGGGAGGGGGCTGGGGTGGCGCCAGACCCGGGTGCTCCAGCCACCTGGGGGAAGCAGGCCAGAGCCGGGGCCAGCCCAGTGCTGGCATTCGGTGTCCTGGGGCCAAGAGCCTGGGGCTGGACTCTCTCTCCCCGGCCTGGACCGAGCTCCAGCCCTGGCAGGAGACCAGGGATGGCCTGGGGCTCCCCACATTCTCCGGGGGGCCTGAGGGCCACGGGTTAAGGCTCCTCTGCAGACGTGCTGGATGGGGGCCTGAGCAGCTGCCTTCCTCTGCTGGGAGGCTGGGGGACTGTCTCCCTGTCCATGGCTCTGCCCTCAAGGCTCCACTTGGATTGTGATGACCCTTAGGACCTGGGCACAGCCGGAGAAGCCGAGAGGTGGCAGGTGGGGTGCCCAGAGGCAGGGCTGTGCTGCCCCCATGTCCAGGCTGCAGCTTTCCCCACCCGGCTCACGCCTCGGGCCTCGAGAGTTTTATTACGGAGTTGAGATGATTCCTTCACCCTATGGGTGTGTGGAGGGGGTGCAGGAGGGAAGGGGGAGGGGCCCGTGGGCCCCGGACATCCTCAGAGCCTCTCTCAGTTCCCCCAGCTCCCGGCAGGGCCCAGCCCAGCTCTCCAGAGCCGCACAGTCTGCAGACTTGGCCGGCCTTCTCCCACTCACCGGCCATCAGTCTCCTCTGCAGGGTGGAGGTGGCGGCTCGCGGGGTCCTGGGTGTGGAGGTGGGAGTGGAGATGAAAGGCTCACCACCCCAGCAGGGATCAGGGTGACGACTCCGAGGCTGGGCCTCTCGGCAGAGGGGAAAGGCAGAGGGGAAAGACGGCAGTTAAGACTCACTGGAGTGAGCTGTCCTCCCCGGGGCTCCTGGGCCCTGCCCGGCGGGGAGTGTGCCCCTCCCAGCAGCGCTCCCAAGGCTCAGGACCCAGAGCTCCCGTCCCCAGGGAGGCTCCCGGGCAGCTCGGTCCCTAGGGCCCTGTCCTCTGGCTGCAGCCGCCCCAAGAGGGCTCATCATTGCCCTCATGTGCAACCCACTTGTTCAACACATATTTATTGAGCACCTACTGTGTGCCAAGACTGTTCTAGGCCCTGGGGATGCCGTCGTAAACAGAATCGACAGGTCCCTCCCTGCTTTCGAAGCGCCCACATTTTAGAGGAATAAAAACTAACACTTACTGGGTGCTGACTCTGCACAGGACACTTCGGATGAATCAGTTCTCTTAACACAATAACACGGTGAGGTAGATACTACTAGAGCCTTACCTTACAGGTGAGGAACGTCAGGCACAGAGAGATTAAGTAACTTGCCCAAGACCACACAGCTGTAGTGGTGGAGAAGGATAAAAACCAGGCTGTCTGTCAAGAGTTCTTTCAGACTGTGTCTTTGCGTCACCGCCCCTCTGCTTGGAGGAGGCTTATCCTTTGGCCCCTGGTTCAAGGCCCAGCTCATGAAGGTTTACCTTCCCCAGGACTGTGACCTCACAGGGTGCTGTGCTCCTGAGGCTTAGACCACTCTGCCTTTTATTAGGTCTGCTCGAGCCTCTGGGCTCCAGAGTGAGCTCAGTTCCACAGCAGGCGCCCTACAGAGGCTGGGAAAGGACCCTGGCAACCCGGTTCAGGCTCATACTCTGCTCCTGGCTGTGTGGGCAAGTCAGGTCCCAGTTTGGGCTCTGCACCCCTAAATCTGGAAAGGGTTGGGGTGCCCTGGCACTCTCGTGGCCTCCCCCTGCCCCGGTGCTGTGTGTCTCCTCTGGAAGCTTGTTAGCCTGGGCACAGGAAGAGCCCAGGGCAGTGGTGAGGAGACAGGGTTGGCGTGAATGGAAGTTGGGCTGGGGGACACGCTGCTGCTCCCCTGTCCCCAGCCAGCCCGACTGCCCCTCCCCAAGATCCAGCCATTCCGTCTCAGGTATGAGGGGCTGAGCCAGTGATTCACTCACTCCCCTGCGGGCTGCCTGCCCTCCAGCCAGAAGAAGCGGCCGGGAGCTAGGCGGGGTTGGGGACACATTTCCAGGACAGGGAGGTCGGCTGGCTCCGCAGTGCCGCGCACACCCGGGACCCCCATTTTCTGAGCCCTCCTGTGGAGGCAGCGCTTTCCCCGCCCAGAACTGGGTATCTCACAGAGCTTCCTACAGAGAGGCCAGAGCTCCCCAGGTCTTGGATTCCTCCCTCCAGAGCAGTGAGCCCGGCTGTAGGGCAGGACGGGGCAGGCGGAGGAAGGGACACCACCCAGGTGGGCAGACCTCTGCCCGAGGGAAACAGAGGGAACTTTTCCAACCACGTTGCCCTCTGTCCCCACCACCCATCAGAGCTGCCACCAAGGAGCTGGCCCTGCTCATCTCTCGCATGCAGGCCAAAGCCGACCAGGTGGAGAGGGACATCCTGGAGACCCAGAAGAAGCTGCAGCAGGTGAGGCCTGGGGGCAGATGACAGGGCGTGGGGACGTGGGAGGCCCATTGCCATGCCTGGCGGGCCCTCCTGTGCCCACTTGTCGTGGTGAAGATGGACAGACAGTCCAGTCCTTCCCTGGCCACACTCCAAACACAGTGGGAGAGAGGGCTTATCCCTCCTTCTCTGTTGGGCTCCTAACCTGGGGGGTCAAAGGGGCTTGAGGGGCCCAGGCCTCCCGTGTCCTGAGTCTGCCCTGCAGGTGCCCATGCCCTGCCCTCTGCCAGTGTGGGCACCAAGGTTGGCCAGAGTCCCTCAGGGCGGGGCTCAGGCAGCAGCGGCGGGCAGTGAGGATGCCATCTGTGCCGCAGGACCGGCAGCACAGCCAGCAGAGCCAGGCCCTGCAGCACCGGGAGGAGGTAGGCCGGAGCCTGAGGGAGGCTGAGGAGCTGCTGAAGGACCTCTTCCTGGACGTGGACAAGGCCCGGCGGCTCAAGCACCTGCAGGCCGAGGAGATCGAGAAGGAGTGAGTGGGGTGGGGGCGGCGGTGGGGGACTGGGGCTCAAGGATGGAGGCGTGGGGGCCCGGGGGGAGCCCTGGGCCCAGCTCCGACCTGCTGGCCACTTCCTTGGCAGCATCAAGCAGCTGCACGAGCGGGTGACCCAGGAGTGTTCTGAGTACCGCGCCCTGTATGAGAGGATGGCGCTGCCGCCTGGCGTGGGGCCCAGGGTCGGCTGGGCACGGGTGCTGGAGCAGAAGCAGGTCAGGAGCCGTCCCCAAAGTCCGAGGCGCCTCAGGGAGCTGGAGGCCACGCCCAGCAGCAGTCGGGGCAGCCCAGAGCTGCGTTTCGTCAGGGGCTGATGCGTGCTTGGACCTGGGGGCAGCTAGCCATCTGGGAAGGGAGTGGGCAGAGGCGGCGGCGCAGTCAGGGAAGGCTACCTGCAGGTGGCAGGGCTCGGCTGGGTTGGGGTGAAGTGGTGAGGAGAGGACATTCCAGAGAAAAGGAAGGGGCCTGGAGGAAGCCTGGGGTGCGAGGGGAAGGGGGGTTTTCTGGGCAGGTAGGCAGAACCAGGTCACGGGCACCCTGAGCATCACGTGAGGAATTGTGCTTTGATGTCACGACAGACGCGGTGATGTGATAACAACGAGGGGACAGGGGAGGGCATGGACAGGGCAGGGTGTGCAAAGCTCCTGGAGCCAGGCTGGAGGTGTCCCGGCAGGAGGCAGGGCAGAGCGTGGAGACTTTTCAGAGGCTGAGCCCTGAGTCCTGGGGACCGGCGAGATTCAGGGTCCTCAGTCACGCGATGCTGAGGCCTCGGCCAGGGCCCACCGGAGAATAGCACGTTCCCCAGGGTGGGCTGCAGCCATTCACCCAGGCGCCCACCTGCCCACCCTCTGCCCCATCGCCTCCGCCGATGGGGATGCCGGGGACCGGGCGAGGGTCGGTGCAGGAGGGCTCCCACCCCAGGCCCTGCAGCAGAGCTGAGCGGCCAGCCCTTCTGCAGAAGCAGGTCTGTGAGGGCCAGTACGGGCCGGGCATGGCGGAGCTGGAGCAGCAGATCGCCGAGCACAACATCCTGGAGAAGGAGATCGAAGCCTATGGGCAGCAGCTGTGGGGCCTCACAGGGCCGGTGGGTGAGCTGTCGGACGCACATCCCTGCTTGGCCCCAGCCCCAGCCCCAGTTCCCTTTCTCCCATAGATCCTGAGTGAGGCCTGGCTGGCCCTCTAGGGCTAGGGATGGAGGAGGGGTGCACGGGAGGCCTAGGACGTGGGGACGTTCTCCCCTGCACCCCATCTCTCACTGCGCTTGCGTTCTCTCTCCCTCGGTCGAGGCAGGACGCGGCCAGCCTCCAGAGCCAATACCAGGATCTCCTGGTGAGCGGGGGGAAGGGACAGGCTGGCGGGCTGGGCGGGCTGGGAGCGGGACACAGCGTGATGGTGCCTCTTGCTACCCCTTCTCTCTCCCTGCCTCTCGCCCGAGCACAGAAGGCAGCCTCGTGGCGAGGGCAGAGCCTAGACAGCCTGTACACGCACCTGCAGGGCTGCACGCGCCAGCTGAGCGCCCTGGCCCAGCAGCAGCAGCGCATCCTGCAGCAGGACTGGAGCGACCTCATGGCAGACCCCGTGGGCGTGCGGAGGGAGTACGAGGTCAGTGCGGGCAAGAGGGGGTGAGGTGGGGGGACGAGGACATGCTCGTCCTCACCGCCCGCTCCCCGACTCTCTCCCAGCACTTCAGGCAGCACGAGCTGCTGAGCCAGGAGCAGTGCGTGAACCAGCTGGAGCATGACGGGCAGTGCATGGTGGAGCTCGGGCACCCGGCCGTGGGGCCCATCCGGGTGCGCAGGCCCACACGCTCCCTGCTGCCTCGGGGACCCGAGCTCCCTCACTCGGGGAGCTTCCCAGGGAGGCGGGGAAGACGGAGAGGGAGACACCACCCGGGTCGGGGACAGCGGGCAGGACCAGCAGAGTGGGTGGGCGGGTGGATGGACCAGGTCGCGGCGTGGTCCGAGGACTCCGTGCTGCTGCCCCCAGGCCCACCAGGAGGCCCTGAAGTTGGAGTGGCAGAACTTCCTGAACCTGTGCATCTGCCAGGAGAGCCATCTGC
>NW_021146583.1:0-25000 GCF_002837175.3 Physeter macrocephalus
CATCCTTGTGGCAAAGTTAAATGAGGAGTTAATGAGGTGACCCCTCCTGTCAGGCTGGGCAGTACCTGGCACCCTTCCCCCACCCACCTAAGCTGCTGCCTGATCCCAGCCCCCTCGTCTGGCAGTGAGCCTGCTGCACTGAAAAAAAATAGGTTAATGCAGCTGGGAAAAGAAGGGAGGTGGGCAGCGGGTCTGGCTCCACAAGCCTGCCTGCTCACCCACCAACCCCGGGCACAGCAAAGTGAATGAATGTCCCTCTGTCACCCACGGCACAGACCCTTGTGTCTGCGACACCAACATACTTTGTCACCCAGCAGGAGCTACGGGACGGAATCACCCGCCGCACAGAGCATCCCAGCGCCAGAGCCACCCTGCAGTTGCATTGATGCCAATCAGCTCGGCAGCCCAGAGCCTGGCTGGCCCGCCACCCTTGCCCAGAGGGCACCATCAGACACAGAACCGTCAGATACCACCAGAGGTGAAGCTGGCTAAAGGATTCCCGAAGCGGCTTCTTGGTTTTGCTAGTCACTAATGCCCAGGGAAAGAACTGAAAGTCTGGAGTCTCAAGGTTTAAAAACTGCCCCCTACCTGCCAGCCCCCCAACCCCGGCAAAGGGGCAGGTAAACCGGAAGGACTCTGTTTGGCTGGGACTGGGCCAGGAACCTGCTGGGTCACTTTCTTGCCAACCTCTAGGTCTGGAAATGGACAATGAGCTTTGGGCTGGTGTCTGCTGGCCTCAGCAGGGGCTGGGGAGGGGGTACAGGCAGGGGACGGCTCCGGACTGCCGGGCACAGACAGCTGCCTCAGCACAGAGGGGCTCTGGTAGCAGCTGAGGCCAGCAGGGCTCTGCTACCCTCGTCCCTAGAGAGGCTGAAGGTGACACAGGGGCCAATGCAGGACAGCTCAAGTTGCTGCCCTGCCCAGCACTTTCCAGGACTGATGTCCCCTCTGGGAGGTCACGTATGCCCCGTTGGAAGAGGATGAAAGTAGATAAGGAGCCAACGGGCCCAAGATCACATCCTCTTGCAGGTGCCAGGAACCTCTATGGTGGCTGGCAGTGAGGACCTGCGCAGAGGGACCCCCCCCCTCCTCGGACCCCCACAGGAGGGCTTGTAAATTTCCACCAGCAACACAGACTAGCCAAGCCTCTGTTATCACTACCTGGAAGGACAGGCATGGCCCAGGCCAGCCGGGACAGGCACCCTGCGACATTTGCTTAGGTGGTTAATTTGGTCTACAGTTATCAAGCGCTTACTGTGTGCTAGGCGATGGTCTGGCTCTTCCTCAGACGCCCAATGCCAGGGCCCAAAGCCAGCCCTGCGGCAGCCTGCCCAGCTGCAGGACAGTCAGCTTCTATCTCAGACTTTCATCCCCGCCCAGGTCTGGGGCGGCAGGCAGGATGGGCAGTCTGCCCTGGCTCAGCTTGGTCTGAGCTGCCTGCTGGGTCAGGAAACCCCTGGCACACTGACTGAGTTGCCTGGTGCCTGACTGGCACTGGGCCAGCAGGCCTCTGGGTGGTCCCTGAAGAGACAGCCTATAGGCCCCAGACCCGGCAGCACCGCCAGCTCCCCACAACCCCAAAGAAACCTCACACGGCCGGCGGTACTGAGCTGCTTCCGCCGGTGCCCCTCTGCAGAAGGGGCGGCCACTGTACGCAGGGGGACGGGTCTGGGCTGGGCGCCGTAGGGGAAACTGAGACCCAGGAGCCCCTCGCCCCATCTGTTCATATTTCTACCCGCAGAGGCGCAGAAAGGAGGCAGGCAGTCCTCTCCCACAGGAGACGGCCCCCCTCTTCCTGAGACAGGGACAGAGGCAGAGAGAGCAGGGCTCGGAGGCTGGGGTAGCAACAGCGTTAATCATCACGTTAAGGCCACTTAGAGCCAACCCACAGCTTACCCCAGCCTCTGTCCCAGGGTCCCTCAGTCAGGTAGGAGACGCAGTGAGCTCCGAAAAGGGGCTGCCCAGAGCCCCAGCAGGCCCCCCGCCCACCTCAGTCCCTCTGTCCACCCCCGCCGACCCGCTCGAGCCCCTCGGGCACCTTTTGGCGGAGGAGCTTGCTGCGCACGCGGCCCCAGAGCCGCGCGCCGGTGTTGGGGGGCCGCTTGCTCCCCGGCTCCTCCAGCGGGTCCAGGCAGCAGCGCTCCAGGGGCTCGCACACCGCCTTCAAGCTGCAGTCGGGCTGAGGCAGGACGTCGGTCATGCCGGCGGCAGCGGCAAAGCCCGGCCCGACGGCGAGCCTGCCTGTGGGGCCAGCTCAGCTCTGGGGACGGGAGGCGGGGAGGCGGGGAGGCGCGGGCCGCCGGGGCTCCGGAGCCGCTGGAGGGAGGGTGGGAGCGGGCGCAGCCTCAGCCGAGCCGCCGGGACTGTTACTCGAGCTGGGCAGGGAAGCGCATGGTCCGGGGCTCCGCTTTCTCCTCCCTCTGCGTCCTCCCTCCCCGGAGACACCGCTGGAGCAGCACCGGCTCGGCCAGGCTAGCGGGAGGCCAGCCCCGAGCGCGCGGCGCAGCGCCCCAGGCTGCCGGGGAGCCCCCGCCCCCAGCCCTCCCCCCCCGCGGAGGAAGTGACTCAAAAGAGGCGCGGGAGGCTGCCCCCTCCAAAACACCCAACCTCCCGGTTTTAACTCTTGGCAGGCTGGGCCTCCTCCTCACCCACCCTTCGGCCCTCCCTCCAGCCCCTAGTAAAGTAAGTTTGACAAGCAGCACAACCAGCCAGTCCCTTCCCCTCTAGAGCCCTGGTTAACCCCTTCCCCACCAGGCGGCGCCTTGTGGCTGGGGTGTCTGCGGGAGGCTGGGGGAAGCCAGAGGGGGTCTGCACAGGCCAGGGCTCAGGGCCAGAAGCCATCAACAGCTGCCCTTGTCCCGGGCAGAGGACCAGTCCTGCCCTGGGGTTCTACTCCTGCCCCAGATGCCTCCCTCAATGTCAACTCAGTGACAGGGCCCGACCCGCGTGGACTCCTGTGTAAAGAATAAAGAATTTAGATCCCTAGCTGGGCAACCTCCTGGGCTTTAGCACCCCCAGAGGGAATCAGCTACTATGGACCTTCTCTGGGGACATGAGCAAAAAAATCCAAGGACGACACGGGTTACAGATGCCCAGCAAGAGGTACTCCTCTCACGGGCCACTTCGAACCATCACTGGTGCCCTTCACCAGAAAAGCCAAAAAACGGGCTGTGCTGCTGGGGGCAGAGGACGTCCACTGACAAAACGGCAATAAGCCTCTCTGTGCTGGGTGCCTTGGGATAGAGAACTAAGAACTTGCTCTTGGCTCTCAAGTTGATGAATGTTCATTTCACAAGGTAACAAGTCAGTGTCTGGTGTTTGGAGAACAGAAAAAGGCCTGAACCCCAGATGATTAGGGTCCACACAACCCAGAGGCATCCAGGCGTCACACCCTGTAGAGCTTGGCACGGGGGAGGAAGGAAACCAGTATTTTCGCAGTGCCAACTGTGAGCCGGGTCCCATGCAAAGGGCGTTCAAATATCTGCTGGCGTTGAAGCCTCACGACTTCTGTGCCATTGGCGGTATTGTTTAGAGTTGTGAGGACTGGGGCTCAGGGAGATGAAGTTCTCGCCTGAGGTCATAGAACTGCAGCTGGCTAGTGACAGGTCTCCTCCAAAGGCCCTGGCACTCACAACCACTGAAGTGTGGCTGGTTCTCTGGATTCGGGGAAAAGAGCTGGGTCAGGCCACCAGGGCAGGTGGGTCGGGGGCCAGAAGCAGCCCCTGGCATCTGGAATGCACCTGCTGAATCTCAACCAGCACACACGTCTTGGGGTTTATCGTCAGAGGCCGTGGTGCTTTTGCAGAAAGGGGTGGCTTCACCACAGAGGGAGCCAAGACTTGATCATGACAAGAGACGCCCTTCACCGAGCTTACTATGCGACAGGCACCACACTAACCCTCCACGTGGAGTACCTCACCCACTGCTCCCCCAACCTTAGGAAGTATGTCCTCACATCCCCATTTTTCCATTTGAGGAAACCAAGGGTACAGAGAAGCTAAGCCACTTGCCCAGACCAGCCTGGGCCAGGCCACGAACAGAGGTCTGGCTAGGCCCTCACCACTGTGATATCCCAATGTTGCAGGGTCTGGTCCTGTGCTGCCTTCTGCCTGGAGGTGAACGTGGAGTCCTGGAACTCTGCTGGACTCTGGTGGTCCCTGCAGGGTGGCTGGGCCAACCCCATCTCTTCTAGGGCTCCATGCTCCACACCTGCTTCTGCACAGTGCAGACAGGGCTGGGCCGCCAAGGCTGCACAGAGCCTCCTGCTACCTGAGCTAAAGTTGCCCAAAGCCAGTGCAGCTAAGCGGGACAGAGCCACAACCGTTTTCCCAGTAACACCTGAGTGGGAGGGGAAGAGACCCACCAAGGCAGGGACATGCCTGTGTCCCCTGCCCAGCTGGGGCCCGAGCCACCCTTCTTGACCCACCCCTGACCTGCTCTCCCAGGGCACCTGGGGGCCACCTCTGAAGAGAATGTCCCTCCAGCCCCATGAGGGGCCAGCAGCTGCCCCCACCAGCTGCACAAAACCCACCTCCTCCAAGGTTTCACCCATTCCTGTGGTCTTCGCCTCTTCATCCCAGTGATTTCATTCAAGAGGTATTGACTGAGGGCCTGGCTATGTGCCCAACCCTGGATAGGGGCTGGGGAATCACAAAGAGGAATCAAAAGGCTGTGCTTGACAAAGCTGACAACCCAAAAGAGGAGAGGAGACAAAGGCTTAAGCACCTCTTAACAGGAGGCGGAAAGGCATTCATGCATCTGGCATTTACCAATCGTGCACCTACCAAACGTCACACCCAGATGGACAAAGCATCGTTTTTGCCCTCAAGAAACCCAGTCTTATGCCGCAAGAACAGCACAGATCAAGTGCCACGAAAGCTGAGAGAAAAGAGTGGAAAATTCTAGCGAGAGAGAATCAGGGAAGGCTTCCTGGAGGAGGGGTTGGCGTGGGCCAGAAGAGAAAAAAGGTCACCCTCCCTGGCTTTGCTCTGCATCCCTCAGCTAATGGGCAAGTGCTGGTTGTGTAACTGGCCGGTAAGGTGCCATTATAATTGCTGACCACGTTCACCTGCTGCAGACACATGGTCCATGCTGGGCACTGCCAGCTGTTAACTTCAAAACTGGCCCCTCACTGGCTTTCTAAGGTTCTCTGTCCTCTATCTGGGTCACATGCCACAGGATGCAGTTTGGGGGATGTTGAGTAAGGTGCGTCCCCCGCCAGGTGTGTGGGAGAAGGGGGGCAGTGCAGATCCTCTTCCCAAAGCTTTATACTTGTCTGTCTTAGGAGCCCCAGGCTCAACACTTGTCTGGGTAAAGCAAGCTCTGATTGGATGAAAGATGGCCAACTGGTCTCCATGGTGACATAAGCGCCTTAGCAGATGGATAGCTGTTGCGAGGCTCTTCCCTTGAGATGCTCATCTTTCCTTCCTCCCTGTGGGCTGGGGGTTCTCTCTAGGGACAGCACAGATTTGCCTTCTCTTCCCCAAGCCTGACTCACTGCTGCCTGGAAGCAATGGTCTAGGAGCAGGCTGCAGCAGGGGGGTTGGGCAAGACAAATGTTCCTAGCGAGTTCCTCAAAAGCAGCCGTCTGAGTTCGGGTCCCTCCAGCCCACCACAGACCCTTCCTCAGCTTCACTGGGTGGGCTAGGCTCAGGCTGTCCCGGCCACCCTGGAAGTGACGGCACCCCTTTCCCCTCTGTCCATCCTGGCAGAACCGGCCTCTGAGGATGAGCAAGGGCCCCCTGTCTGGATAAACAGAGCCTGGGTGGGAAGGCCCACATGAACAGATGTCGCTGCCTTTGGAATTAAAAACATTCCTAGTAGACTGTCCCATCTTCCTTCACCCCCTCCCCAGGCTCTCTGCCACAGGGATGCGAGGGGCCGTCCCCAGGGAGGTGCGGGGCAGGACCCTGGGTTACACCGAGGGAGGGGTATATACCTGGGGTGGCTGGGACCGGCCTCCCAGCACAGCTATGACTGAGGCAGAGTCAGGCTAAAGTGACAGCAGAGGCATCACTGAAGAAAAAAAAGGTCAACAGGGAATATCTGCAGCCTGAGCTGTGTGGGCAGGAGAGGCAGGGACTGCCACCAGTGCTGCCTTGGTGACAGCTGGGGATGGGGATGGCTTCCAGGCAAATCCTCCAGCCTGTGAACGCGAGGAGGAAGTTTCTCAGAACCTTGGGATGCTGCTGCTACTTCTCTGGAGTGACCTCCTTTTCCCCACCGGAACGACTTTCATCTTCCCTTCAGCCCAGACTGGAACCCCGATTCCCTGTCCCTATCCTCCAGCCAAGTGACCTGAAGGCAGGAAAGGGGGTTTCTGAGCAGCCAGATAGACCAAGGCCACAGGCACCCCAGAGAGGACAGCCTGGGAGTGAGGGGGAGGGGAGAGCCCCAAAGGGCCACCCAGAGAGGCTGGGTGAAGGAGCTGGGGCCGGAGAGGAGCCTGGGATGGTGCTGAGGAGGACCAGGAGGGGTGTGGTCCGGGGTCAGCCAGGTGCGCTCCCTTCAGCCCCAGGGGAGCAGCTGGAGCAGGCCCCGCAGGAGCACAGCTAGGAGGCAGGGGGTGGGTGGAGAGCAGGTGGCGTGTGAGGCTGGGAGGGCTGCAGAAAGGAAGCCCATGGTGGTTCCTGCCCAGAGACAGGCACTGGAGTCCAGCCCGAGAGAGAACCAGCAGGGCGGGCAGTGCACGGGAGCCCGGGGCCCACGCAGAGGGTGTATGAGTTGGCAGGGAGGGTGGCACATCGCAGGGAGACTGTGAGAAAGGAGGGGCGGGAGAATCCCTTTAAAATGAATGGCCCTGGGGTCCCTGCATTCCTAACGTGTGTTCTCACCTTCTTCTGTACCGATCCTAAGCCAAACTGTGGATCAGAAGGGCAGAGATCTTCAGAGAATGAGAAAGTGAGACCCGTTTATGTTTTTCCATCCACACTTTTTGAGCATCTGCTATGTTCCTGGCCTGCATTAGGCCTGGAGACAGGAACACTTTGCTCAAAGTCACTGAGTAGCCAATGGCAGAGCTGAGCCTGGAAGCTACTTTTTCACTCATTTACCCATTCATTCATCACTGACTAGATAGCTACCACGTGCCAGGAGGGGAGGACCCTGAACAGGTCACAGCTCACTTGGAGCTGTGAAACTCCAAACCGAGCCCTAGCCATCCCACCGCTGACCCGCCGTCCAAGGAGGTAAGTGCCAGCAACTGGTGACTCTTGCAGGCATCCAGGCCAGGACTCCGGGGTCTGGGCCCTGCCTGCTAACAGCTGTGCATGGGGTTGCAGGTCTCTAAGGTCTGGAGCCTCAGCTCTGTAGATTAGTGGTTACTGGTAGCTTTAGATGGCCGCCTGAGAGGGAGATGGGGAGCGGCTTCCAGGATGTTGGGACAGGGGGCAGCCAGGATTCAAAGGTAGTTGCTCCGCAGCCCAACCTCAAGGTGTACCATGACCCTCCCGTCTCCCAAGGCCTGGCCGAGTCATAGGACAGTGCAAAGCACGGGCTGTTCTGCACACAGCCTCACCCTCCACTCTGCCTGGCCATCCCAGGCTGGTGTCTCGAGGGTGCTTGGTGGCTCTAGGAGAGGCTGAGACAGCCACAGAGCTTGCCTGCTTCAGGACTGTCCTCATGTCCTAAAGGGCCCTGGCAACTCCTAGTAATTCTCACAGCCTATTCGGTCACGGAAAAAGGGTGGAAAATCCACTTGAGCCTTTGGGAACATCTTGTATACCTAAAACAAAACCCACCAGGGACAGAGTGGGTAGAGCACACACCCACCACACATCCATCCATTCCTTCCCACACAACTCACGGATGTAACTCACAGCCAGACTGACACCCAGACCCCCTTGGCCGCTTGCCTGCTCCCAGGACGGAGGCAGTATGGCCGGGGTCTCCCAGCACAGCCAGGGGCCAGAGCACTCCAGGGGGCCTCCCAGGCCGCAGACTGAAAACACAACAGCCTCAGGCAGGGGGGTTTGAAAGTAGGTCAGGGTCCGCTGAGCCTCCATGCTTTTTTTCTCTTTTGCTAATATTAAGCAACTCTTTTCCACCCAACTCTGAGCTCCAAATGAACAGAAGAAAGCTCCTGGGAGCCACAGAACCGGGGTGTGAGTCCTGCCTGGTCACTGTGGCAGCCACTCCCTCTCTCTGGGCTTAGTTTTCACACCTGTCAAACAGGATCTTGGACCAGACAAGTGGTCAGCAGCGAATTTTTTTTAAGCAGAGGATACACCCCGCTTTCTTTCTAAATGAAACCTTATGCCAAAGTCTCCCTGCCCCCAAACAGCTAACGGCAGAAGCAGGGAGCAGAGGCCCCTTGGTGAAGTGGGGTTCCAGGACCCTACCCACTCAACACTGCCTTTGTCCACCACTCCCTGCCTTGGGGGCACCTCCTCGGGTTGCCCCAGTAATCCCCAAGTCCCGCAGACTCTGAAGCCTCCGGTCCTCCTTTAAGGACAGAGGCTTAAAGGAGGACAGTTCCCATGAGAACTGCTATTCCTCTACCACGGCCATTGGCCCTCGCTCCCCTCCAGGGTGGGTAGATGTGGAAGTCGGGAGATTAGGGGCTTTTTTTGGTGGGGGGGGATTTTAAAGGAAACTTTTGGGTCAGAGTCCTGGATCCGAAGCTCATGTTTTATTTCTACTTTTCTCTCTGCTTTGGGAAAACTCTGGGCCTCTGCTTTGCTGGTGTGGGTTCCCTTCGGTGGCCTTACAATAGGATAACACTTATCTCATGGAGTCAGTCTGGTTGGTGTTTTCTGGGTCACCTCCGGCCTGAAGCCAGTGCAGCTCAGCTCTTGCCTCCAAGGGTGTGAGCAGGCTATGCCTCGCTTTCCCTGTGCCAGCCCACGGGGAGTGGGTGGCACCTGGCGGTCAGACCCTCACCAAGAGCCACCACTGCCCCCATGGCTCGTGCCACGGCCAGGCTGGGCTGGGCGAGGTGCTGAGGTGGGCTGTGCAGGGCCCACAGTGAGGGAGAGCCACATGAGGGGCCCCCGATCAGCCCTCACTCAGGGAGTCCCTGGCAATTCCCCTACTAAGTCCTTTTCTCAAAGGTTTTGAATAAAATCAAAGGCAGGGGCTTCCCTGGTGGCGCAGTGGTTGAGAATCCGCCTGCCGATGCAGAGAACACGGGTTCGTGCCCCGGTCCGGGAAGATCCCACATGCCGCGGAGCGGCTGGGCCCGTGAGCCGTGGCCGCCGAGCCTGCGCGTCCGGAGCCCGCAAAAAAAAAAAAAAAAAAAAATCAAAGGCAGGACCATCCTAGGAGGCTGAAGTCGCAGCCTCCGCCAGCAGGGAGGCGAGCGGTTACCGGGAGCGTGCAGTAAGCCAGGTACTGTTACCTCCTAGGACTCATCTGATCCTTGCACAGGTTTGAGAGGGAGCGCTCGGAGAGGTCACGTCGCTATTAGACGGTAGAGCTGCGATCAAACCTGGGTCTTCTGCTTCTGAGTCTAGGAGCCCCGGGCCCAGAGCTGGGAGAGCACCCTCTTTTGGTTTGTTGAGAGGCAGGATTGCTCTCGGGGCCTGAAGGAATCAGTTCCCAAGGTCCTCTCCAGATCAGCTTCTCTGCTGCCTCTCGCCTCTCCTAGGTGAGCAGGGGGCATTCCCACGCAGGGCAGGGGGCAGAGGAGACCCGTGCCCCAGTCTGCTTCCTGCCCAATGCTTCCTGTCTCCAGAACCCCCTGGGCAGAGCCCAGGCTCCCCAGATCAGAAACACCCGGGAGACGGAAGTAGCTGAGCAGGGCCGGGAGAGAGAGGCTGTCCTACAGGTGTGGGGAGGCCTTTGGACGGCAGGGCGGGCGCTCTCGTAGGACCCTGCCCCTGGCTCTCCCGCGCCCCGCTGCCTACTCTGCTCTCCCAAGTACAACCGAGCCACCCAGACCTGCCTGGAAGAGGGACAGCAGGTGAGGCACTGGACAGTGAACGGGTCTGAAACAGCCCTAGTCACCTGGGCCCTGGGAGGAGGTGGTGTCACAGGCAGGGAGAGGAACAGGCCTGGTGCCCCCGGTCCCTCCCCGTCCATGTGCTTCTGGGCTGGCACAGTGGTGGTGATGGCAGCAAAGGGAAGAGCCCCCCATGCACCTGCTGAGAGCAGCAGGCAGAGGCAGACGCTTCCCCTGGACGTGCACACCCAGCCCAGGCTGAAGGCAGGGGAGGGGTCCATCTTCCAGGGGACAGGATGGAAAGCCACACCCTGCATGGCCACTGAGGTGTCCCAGGGCGGGGAGCTGCCTAGCTGCCTCCCTGCAGGCAAGGTTTTTTCACAGCTGCCCTTCCCCCCCATCCGAGTCAAAACCAGCCGCTCTCAGGGGACAGGGCCTGGCTGTGGTCAGTGTGGCCTGAAGGATGCATGGGAGAAGGTGTTAAGGACACCCGGTAACGTCCCCTGTCGTTCCACCCAGGGAGGGACCCAGGCACTCCTGGTACCAGCTGTGAGGAACCAGAGTGGAAGGGGTTCTGGGTCAACCAGGCCAACGCCCCAGAGCCCAGCTCCAGGGCAGTAAAGCTGGGATGCCTGACCCTTGGGCAGAGTCAAACGGGGACAACAGACACCTCGGGGGCCAGAGGGAGGGACGTGGGGTGGGGGAGCCCTCGACTCCTGCCCTAGTAGCCTCCTGACCTGTGCTCACTCCCAATTTCCTCATGCCCTGCAGAGTAATTGAAACCAGAAGTAGTTCCCGCTGACAATGACCCCTTGTTCCCAGCTCATCACTCGCTCCGGGCCTGACCGCACCACGCCGCTGAGCTGAACGCGGCTCTGAGGGGTCTGAGCCCAGAGCTGCTCAGCCCGGGGTGGGGGCACAGCAGGAAACCTCAGGCTGGCAGGGGGTGAGGCCCCAACCTTGACCTCCTGCCCACTCCGAGGTCGGTTCATCAAAGCTGGTCTGACTCCAACAGCATAAGAAAATAGACGTGGCCTCAGCCAGCCTAAGGCCCAAACACAGGGGCCACTTGCAGGTGACAGCCTTTGGGAAGGGGGTTTGCTTGACAAGCTACACCCAGAATCCCTGCAGGAAGGCGGAGGACAGTGGACCTGGACCTGCCGGCTTGGGCAAAGGGCTGTCATCACTAGACAAGGACAGGCCTTGTGCCAGGTCCTGTGCCAAGGGCCTCATGGACTCTCCCCTTCTGTTCTCTTTACAGCCCATTTTACAGATGAGGAAACTGAGGCTCAGAGAGGTAAAGTAACCTGTTCTCCCAACTAATGAATGGACAAAGCTAGACTGAAGGCCAGATCTGTCTGGCCTCAAAGCCCCTTCAACACTGACTGAATGATCACAATTCTCCTCTGTTCTCTTCACTACATGGGGAGGTCCTGTTCATTCTCTGCATCAACCACACAGTGCCTGCCACTCAGAGGGAGTTCAACAAACAGAAATGCGGGAATAAACTAGTGAAAGCGTGGATATGCACTGACCAGCTCTTTCAGGGACATTCCACCCTTTGAGCCTCACAACAAGCCTGTGATAGAGGCAGAGAGGGGATAACTGTCCCCATTTAATGGATGAAGAAACTGAGGCCTCCAAAGATCAAGGGACCTGGATGCACTTTCCCACCCTCAGTCCAGTGTTCTTCCTACGCTGTCAGGGTAAACTGCACTCCACACTCAATCTATCTAAACCGCTGACCGAGGGGAAGACAAACAAGTTAGGAAAGAAGGGCCAAGGAGACAGGGATATGCCCTAACCCGGGGAAGAGAAACCCAGCGGGGGGCAGCTGTTTTCTTCAACTAGAAGAGGCTAATGGTGACAGATGTAAGCTTTTATATGTAGAATGGATAAACAACAAGGTCCTACTGTATATAGCACAGAGAACTATACTCAATAACCTGTGATAAACCACAGTGGAAAAGACTATTAAAAAAAGAATGTGTATATATGTATAACTGAATCAATTTGCTGTATAGCAGAAATTAACACAACATTGTAAATCAACTATACTTCAATAAAAAAATACTGATTAAAAAAGAAAGAGGCTAGGGCTTCCCTGGTGGCGCAGTGGTTAAGAATCCGCCTGCCATTGCAGGGGAGACGGGTTCGAGCCCTGGTCCAGGAAGATCCCACATGCCGTGGAACAGCTAAGCCTGTGTGCTACAACCACTGAGCCTGTGCTCTGGAGCCCATGAGCCACAACTGCTGAAGCCCGTGCGCCTAGAGCCCGTGCTCTGCAACAAGAGAAGCCACCTCAATGAGAAGCCCACGCATCTCAACGAAGAGTAGCCCCCGCTCGCCACAACTAGAGAAAGCCCGCGCACAGCAACAAAGACCCAACTCAGCCAAAAATAAATAAATAAATAAATAAATAAAATAAAATTTAAAAAGAGGCTAATGGTGACCAGTTGTGTCCTGGGGGTTTGGGGGGCCTGATCTCCTGTTACAGCTGGAGAGAGATGAGCAACCAGGGGTGGGGGAGGGGGCGTGGGAACCCTGGGTCTGGAGGGAAGGAGGCTAAGGAATCTCCACCCTCAGAGACCATGCTCTTCTCCTCACTTAAAAGTAAGAAAGTCTAAGGCGGAAACAACCCAAATGTCCATTGATGGATGAATGGATAAACAAAATGTGATCTATAATGTTATGCAGCCTTAAAAAGGAAGGAAATTCTGACACACGCTGCCATACAACATAGATGAACCTTAAAGACGTTGTGCTAAGTGAAGTAAGCTAATCACAAAGGGAAAAGTATTGCAGGATTCCACTTACACGAGGTACCCAGAAATCGTCAGATTCATAGAAAGTAGAATGCTGGTTGCCAGGGGCTGGGGGAGGAGGAATGGAAAGTTACTGTTTAACGGGTATGGAGGTTCCATTTGGGAAGATGAAAGGTTCTGGAGATGGATGGTGGTGACGGTTGCACAACAATGTGAATGTACTTAATGAATGCCTTTGAATTTTAAACCTAAAAATCATGAAAATGGTAAATTTCATGTATATGTATTTTACCACAGTTGAACAAAAAAATATGAAGGTCTAGATATTGTCAGATGTACCAATCTGGGCTCTGAGAACACACCCAACTCCTGAAGACAGGGGACTGGGCTTCATGACCTCCTTCTGAGTGTCATTTCTAATAGCTCTGACCTCTCACAGGCTTCCAAGTGGCCGGCCAGGACAAGAATGTCAAAGAAATCACCCTCCTTTCCCCTTCAGACACAGGCTCCAGGCTCCAGATGGGAGGAGGACAGAGGGCGAGGTTCCCAGCGGGCCTAAATGTTGCAATGGGGGGAGCTGGGGGGGAGGGAGTGAGGGGGAGTTACCACTCCAGGCATTAGGACAGCTAGAGCTTCCTTCTTGGCCTGGAACTCTGCCCCAGCTCACCCCAGGGTCTTGAGCTCTCCTGCGCCCCAGGGGACCACCCCTAGCAGGCTCATAGGAAAGTGTAGCTGTGTCCCACCAGGGGGAACAGGGCCGAAGGTTGGGGGCCTGTCCCCAGGCTTGTGGCTGAGCTGGGAAGCGGGGGAGCAGGGGCATGAAGGGGATCCTAGGTCTCAGACCCCTCTCTAGTCTGAAGTCCGTGGCAGGAACTGAGCTGTGAAGTCCTCAGGGAGAACTCTCCCCTCTGGCCCAGCCAGTCAACAAGGGCTGGATCCTGGGAATATGCTAATCAGCCAGCGAGGAGGTCCCAGTTGGGGACAGCACATCTGGAGCCTGGAGCAGCATGGTTGGAAAAAGACTGGGATAAACATACAGGAGTCTCCTAGGGCCAGGGAGCCAAGGCAGAGGAAGGGGGGGCCTCCTGGCTGAGGGGTTCCTGGGCTGGGCAGGGGCGGGGCAGCAAGGAGGAAGCAGACAGTGGGGGTGGCCTGGATGGAGAAGCTGGAGGTCTGGGGAGGGAAGGGAGAGCTCAGAAATGCACCAAGCTGGTGGGATCTTCTACTAAATTTGCAGTGACAAAGGGATGACCCCTAAGAGTCACAGGCTGACATCCAGGTCTCCCCCTGCCCCGTTCACTCATTTGCCCAGCAGCTGACCAAGCACCACCAAACTGGGATCAAGATCCCGAATCTGGAGCCTTTGCTCAACCACTAATGAGCTGTGTGACTGTGGCTATGTCACTCACCCTTTCTGGTCTCAGTTTCCTTCTCCCCTCAAAACAGGATTGGATACAATGCCCTCCAGGATTCCTTCTGGCTATAACCCTACGGATCCCTCTTCTTTCATTCATTCCTTCAACCTCCCTCTAACTTGCACTGCTCACAACCCCTCCAGCTCAGGGCAGGCGGGCTCCTTAATTTCCTGAGACACTCCCTGTGCATTCCTGCCTCCCTCCCTGCTCTGGGCCACGTGGGCCCTTCCCCCGAGAATGCCCACCCCACTGCTTTCAGCTGATCCAGAGCCTGCCCACCTTGCTAGAATAACAGAGCCTTAAAATGGCAATTAATGCGCTGGCCATTATGTAAATGATTTTTATAAAGTACTTTTGACAATGTAACCAAAAAGGTAATTATAAAGACTACATTCAGACCTAGAAAAAAGGGGGTTTATGGTAATGCTACTTGAAAATAGAAAAAAAAGACAAAGTACACACCATCATTAAAACCATATAAACATCTGTGTACCTGAGGAAGGGAAAAGGCGCAAAATAAGATAGCTGTTTCAGAGGAGTAGGAGTAGGGATGGTCAGTGATTATGTTTCAAGTCTCATTATTATTATTGCAATTTTCTTTCTAATATAAACACTACTTTTGGAATTTAAAAAACCCAGTGCTCTCAAATCCCCCACTCCACCTCCTCCTGGAAGCCTCCCTAACTCCAGCCCACAACGATCTCTCCTCGTTTGAATTCCTGCAGCACAAGTTTCCATCTCATTACGCAGGGAACCGTGGGAGGCTTGCCCTGGAGAGGGCAAGGCAGGGGCTCTGGAGACTCCAGGCTCTCCTACCCACTGGCTGCCTGGCCTTGGGCAGGTTCCTTAACCCTTTCGTGCCTCAGCTTTCTCATCTTTAAAACTCTGATAACTTTCCTACCCCGTAGGGTACTGTGAAGATCCCCCGGGGTAACAGCTGTGAGCATTAGCCCAGTGCGGGCTCACGGAAAGCTCTCTGATGTGACCACCCCCACCCCCACCCCACCCCACCCCCACCATCAGCAGCCGCAGCATCACCACCATCTCCAGCATCGTTATTGGCACCTTGCCTTGTTCCCTAGGGGCGTGGCATATACCGATACTCTTGTCTTTCCAATCTGGCAGTAGATTCCTTGAGGCCAGGCCCCTGCACCTCAGAGCAGCCAGTCCATAATGGGCACACTGTAGAAGCAGAGGAAGCCCCCCTCCCCTGACTCTTTTCCACGCACACTCATTCTGCTTCCTTCCAGGTACACCAGGCAGAAACGTCCCCTGCCGGGAGCTAAGAGGACTCCAGACAAAGGATAGAGAGGGACGCAGGGCTGGGTAATCACCCCAGCTCCTTCTCCAGGCCACTAGCCATGCAGTGCCCTTCACCCAGGCTGCGGGGTTCCCTGATGAAGGCCTGGGCCATGGAGACACGGCCCAGAGGAGAGAGCAGGGCCTTCCCTGCACACTGTCAGTGGAGGCACCAGGGCCTCAGTGTCCTCATCTATAAAATGGGGTGGATACGACCATCCTTTTCCTCACAAAGCTGCTGCAAGGATCACATGAGAACATTTGGGAATGGGCCTCCAAGAGCACAAGTGCTGGACACACATGTTGGCGATTAGCGCTGCCATCTGTCTGTCACTAAATGCTGCTCCTTCCTCTCCCCCAGCCTGCCGCTCCAGGGTCCCTGCCCCCATTGCCACACGAGGCCAACCCAGAGAGGGAGACTCATTTTGGAGCAAAGGCCTGGAGCTTAGGAGATGGCATCCCTGGCTGTTCTCTAGATGAGCTGAGGGAGGACAGGCGTAGAAAGAAGTGTTGGAAGAGCAAAGGAGTGGGCCTTCTCCCCTGCCTTTCCTTCAGGCCACCTGAACACCGCCAAGGACCTGGCCCCTACTGTGAGGCCCCCTTTAGCCCCGACCTCGGCGCCTGCCGAAGAGGAGCAGGACCGAGTGCCAGAGGCCGGTGCCAGTTCCCCTCCTTGGACACGAGGTGGGAGTGAGCTGTGGGAACAGGCCGTTCTGTGGCTCCATGGGGGTCAGTGCAGTCTCTCCAACCCAGCCCGCTCACCCTGGGTGGCTCCGAGGGTAGTCCCAGGGTGAGAGGACTTTACAAGGCATGGCACACCCCCGGTGGGGACAGCCTGCCCTCTGATCCACAGGAAGGAGGGCAAGACAGCTCCACATCTGAGGACAAGGCCTGGGCCTTGGGGAGTTGAGGGCTGGGAAACTTCACAGCCCTCCAGAGGACGCTGTCTCTGAACTGGAGGCTCACAGGCCCAGGTCAGCTGGCAGCAGGAAGGTTTGTGTTTCTTTTAATATCAACTCCCAGGCATTTAACATTCCTCGAAGCTTAAACACAGAAACATTTTCCTTACCAGACTGTGCTTTCTGCTTTGCCAAACATAACCTGGCTTCCTGCCCTTCCCCCACTGCCTCCATCTGCTTCTGTCTCCGAGATGTAATGATTTATGGTGTGTTTCCCCTGGGGCCCGTGCAGCTGACAGCAGTGAGAAGGAGGGAAGCCACAGGGCTGCAAGTCCAGGTGGGGACAATGCCTTCCAGCCCTGGAATCCGGCTTCTGGGGGGTTGGCGCCCACGGTGCTTACTGAGCTGGCTGCCCAGGACACCCTTTTAAACTCTTCCATTCTGCAGCCACTAAATGACCCGGGGGCGTGGCCACCGGTCATGCTTCTTGGCTGGGTATCTCCTGAGGCTGGACGGGCCGGCCCAGGGATGTGGAGACGGGGCTCCCGGTCCTCAATCCCTGCAGGAAGTAGCTTCCCGGGACTGAATCTAGAGCTCACTCTCATCAGCTCCCATTTCCTAAATAATGAAGGACCGGCTCGTGGTTGCCTGGCAGCACTATCTCCCTGGCAACGGTGCTCAAGAGTGAGGTGCAGGTCCCCAGCATTAAGAAGGGATGTGCTCAGGAACATGGGGTGACATGAGGCGGATGGCTGGGCCCCCACTGAATGGTGCCATCTCCCTTGTTCAAACACAGGAGACTGAGACAGGGTCGGGGGGGGGCACGCAAGTCCCCAAGGGGACACTGCCACCAAGGACACCCAGCCAAGAGTCAGGTACCAAACTCTGCAGCCTCAACAGTGCATCAGAGAACAAATGCTTCCTGTGAAAAAGCATCACTGCTCCCTGCACCCAGATCACACCTGGGCAATTGTTTTTTGTTTTTTGGGTTTTTTTTTTGCGGTATGCGGGCCTCTCACTGTTGTGGCCTCTCCCGTTGCGGAGCACAGGCTCCGGACGCGCAGGCCCAGCGGCCATGGCTCACGGGCCCAGCCGCTCCACGGCATGTGGGATCTTCCCGGACCGGGGCACGAACCCGTGTCCCCTGCATCGGCAGGCAGACTCTCAACCACTGCGCCACCAGGGAAGCCCTGAGGCAATTGTTAAGAAGCCTATATGTATATGTATAGCTGATTCACTTTGTTATAAAGCAGAAAATAACACACCATCGTGAAGCAATTATACTCCAATAAAGATGTTTTTAAAAAATTAATTAATTAATTAAAAAAAAAAAAAGAAACCTAGAGTACCCAAGGCCCATGGCTCAACGGCAGGGTGTCAGTTACCATTTCCTTTGATTGCACGGTCAGAGAATCCACACCCAAAGCAGGCTACTTGTGTCAAAAGCACGAGGCCATACAAGGTGCCAGGTGGAATGTGGATAGCTCCACACTGAACGTCCCCCCTCCAAGCCTGCATCCCCTTGACAGGTAAGTGAATAGCAGCCATCTTCAAAACTGGCAGAATTTCCCAAGACACAGGCTGCAAACAAAGCCCTTTACCCTCTGTACATTTGTAAGGTACCGAAAAACGTAGCTGAGGCATATATACTCTTACCCCGACTCAGGACCTGCCCCTGCTCGTACCACACGACTCACCCTAAGCCAATGAACTCCTGGCACAGGTGAGTAAAGCCCAGCAACCCTAGCAACAGGTCAGAGACCAGCCCCCAGCAACTCAGTTGGATCCTAAGCCCTTCCAGTCCAGTGGCAAATGCTTGGGGTCTCACTCCTCCCATGGCAGACAGGGCTAATCCAACACAGCTCTCATGGATACAGCCTCAGAATCCTTCTTAACACAGTGTTACTGGAAAAAGCCACTAGTAGGCTAAAGATGGGATGTGAAAACAAAGGTAGCTGTCATCCTTGTAGTCTGTCCTGCAGGAGTGTGGATGATCCACTGCACCAGATGTGGAAGCCCAAGGAACCAGGCACACGTGGGCTTCTGGGGCTAGAATAAAACACCATCTGCAGCAGGGGAGAATAACCACCTCGGGGAACGCTTCTCAGAACAGCTCTGAACCCAAGTCACAAAAGGGCAATCACCCTGACCAAGAAGGTGGAGGAGAAGGACGCCTTCCCCACTGGCACCACCTCCTGACAGCTCCCCGAGACTTCCCTTGGTGCCCTGGCTGTGCCTGTCTCTCACCTGGATCTGCCCTTTGCCCATGATCTTGTCCACGATCTCGTTGTTGTCCTTGTTGACCTTAGTCTTGTCATAACACTTCTCGTAGCACAGGATCCTCAGGGACTGAGACCCCTCCAGCTCAATCTCGAACTCCTGGGGAAAGATGGGACAGGGTCCTGAACCTCCAAAGCTGACCTGGCTTCCCAGTGGCTTCTCACCCCACCATTGCAAGGGTGAGAGGGGGTGAAGTGGGCCTGTGAGGACCACATCATGAGGCCTGGAGCAGCGTCCTCATTCTCTGGAGATCCAGAGGCCTCCAAATCACTGAGGAAGTGGAGTTTAGGGCTTGAGCTGTAACGCCGTGTCTAGATACAAACCCAAGATCAGAGCCGGATGAGCAGGGAGGGGAGGGTAGAGGGGCCCAGAGGGACAGAGCTGGCCCAACAGCAGGCTTGGCTGTCCTGGACCAGCCAATAGAACATGAGCACCAGGAGTGGAATGGGCACGGTGGGGGACAAGCCCAGGGGTCCCCATGGGGACACCAGCCCCTCCACTCACCTCGTCCCACTTGGGCTCTGTTGTGTCCCGGAACACCCTGGTTTTGGCTTTGCTGACAAAGTAGCCAAAGGAATCCACCTCCAGGGTACAGTACAGGTCTGCGGGGGGACAGGCAGAGACACACCGAGTGAGGCCCGAGGCTCAGGAACCCGGGAGGGAAAGGGGGATCACTCATCAGTCCCCCCAGCATCCCCAGGGGCGGTCTGCCAATCCACACACTCCCTCCCGGGCTCAGGCCCTGGCAGTCTTCCCCTCCATGGGTGGTGCCAAGGTTGTTTCCCAGGGTAATGGTGTGTGTTGGAGGGTGGCTTTGGGGTACTACAGCCAATCCTCTGCAGCGTGAATCATGAGGCCAGGGGCAGAAGTCAGAGGATGGACATAAGTGCCCCTCCCAGGCCCCAGGAGCTGCCCAGCTGGGCCATCCTCCATCAGAAGGGCTTTCCTACAGAGGGGAGAGCGGGTACAGCCATCCCTGAGTTGTCTCTAACTGGGTGTGACAGAGACTAGATGTAACCGGGTATCCCAGCACAACAGGATGTGGGCACAGGTGAACAGGCGAATAATGCAGAAGGCCTAGCGCACCCTGACCTCCGTCAGAGCAGAGACACGTCTGGGTGGCTGAGAGATGGAGGGGCGTGAAGTGCCCCTTAATTGATTCTGCTATGCGTGAACCCTTTGTCAGGGGCCAGGGGATAGTTCCTGGGATGAAAGGAAGGGCTCTGCAGTCAGACTGTGCAGGTCAAATCCCAGCTCTGCACAAACCACCTACCCTCTGTGCCTTACTGCTCTCATCTGTAAGTCAGGAATGATGACGGTGCCTGCACCCTAGGGCTAATGTAACGAGTTTACTATGACAAGAAGCCATGGCTGAAGATTCACAAGGCTTTACTCCCCAAGTCAGAATGAATGTCTGAGTGCGTCCGGGGGCCGGTGGAAGGAGAAGGGGAGTACTGTCTGGAGGTGAGGGGAGACCCTGTAGCAGCACCTCACCCCACGTCTGAGCACCCTGACCCAGTCTGAGAGGTAAAACCCCTGCTCTGGGGGAGTGGGATGCCCCACCCCAATGGGGTGCTCCCGGGGGCCCATCCCAGCCAAAAGGACGCAGAGAGACAGTAAGCATGAGCCATCTGGGCACCAGGAGATGGCAGGGCCCTGGTCCAGCTCAGTGGGCTGCAGACTTGGGTGTGTGTCACAGCCCCAAGGAGCTGACTGAGCAGGAATATTCCTGGGCCACCCCCTCGCCAGGGGATTCTGTGCGTGTGGGGAGGGTCCTGGAAGCTGTCGCATGTACCACCAGCACAGCCTGGAGCGATGAGAGTGGTGGTCCTGGCCATACTGAGAGAAGGGCTGCTCTAGAGGCAAAAACGTGGGCTTCAGCGTCAAAGACACGGATTTGATGCCACCACCTGTGTGCCCTACCGGGCCACCTGGGAAAGTCCCTGGAGCCTGCTGGGCCTCAGCCTCTTCGTGTGCCAAGTGGGAATGGCATCAGTGACCTCAGAGGGATGCCAGGAGAATCAGAGCAGATAACGCACCTGAAAATGCTTTGAACGTGTCAAGCACTATCCACTCGCTGGCCACGTTTGCATTTTCTCCAGCATCTAGTAAGGGACCGAGGCACACAGTAGATGTCTGGAAATAAACTACTTTGTTCAGCATTTCTGAGCTCCTGTTCATCCAAGGATTAAGGAGATGTGGTTTCTGCTCTCTATGAACTCATAGCAGGAGAGGCAAATTTTAAGTGACAAAACAGTATGACAGGTGCTGCTCTGTGGTGATGGGAACACAGAGAGGGGAGGCAGATTTACTGCAGGAATTCAGGCTTCACAGTGAATGTTTATTAAATGACTGTTTGTGAGCCAACGGCATAACCTCTCCGTGGTGCACTGCAGGGAGAGAGGCAAAGGGCAGATCTCATCCGCCAGAGGGGAAAAGAGGGAGTGAGAGGAGTCAGGAGCCCTGGGTTTCTGATCCTATGTGATGTTAAGTCCTTTTATCTCTCTGTGACTCAGTTTTCTCATCTGGCAAATGGGGAGAAACTATTAGCTGTCTAACTGACTCACAAATTCCTACAGGGAGAAAACTTAGATAAAAATGGAACTGTATTTTGTGAAATACTAAGAACTGCACTGATGTAGTAGATGGTGATTTAGAAGGAAAAAGAAGTGTGTGTGGCAGTGTGCTGGCACTACACATACAGGTCATATTTAAGCCTGCTCTTAGGTCCGTATTAACAAGCATGATTGCCTTCTACGGAGAAAAAAGCTGAGGCTCAGAGAGGTTAAGACACTTGCCCAAGGTCACACAGCTTGTAATCGGCAGGTGTGGGATTGGAGCCCCGTATTTCTGATACCTGGGGGTGGGGAAGGGCTTGGGGAAGAGCAGACCTTGGAGACAAAGGGCAGGGATGATCCCCTGCCAAGAGGAGCTGGTTCCTGGCCTTTGGGGGAATGCCCCACATCTCAAAGGAGCTGGCAGGGCCCCAGCCTGGGCAGACAAGAGCAGAGCAGCTGAGCAGTGGGAGGCCCTATGCAATGGGTCCACAGGGACTTTCTGTGAAAGGATGAACAATGGCCCACCCAGCCTCTTCCTGGGGCTGGTGGTCAGCGGTACTTACTGGCTGACTGTTTAAACCCCTTGGCAGAGTGGACGATGACATGGAGGAAGCCATAGAGTCCTGGAGACTCGTCGTCTGCAAGACAGAAAAGCCCCCAGGGAAGGGGGTGATGAGAGGCCTGCTTCTTCCCCTCCTCACCCGAGGCTGGTTGGATGCAGAAAGGGCGTGAGACAGTCTGTGCCTTGGTCCGACAGCACCACCTGGTGGCCAGATGAAGAAGCTTCCACAGTCCACTGCTTCCTGGAATGTGAGCCGATGCTCCTTTCTCCCTCCACTCAGCCTGGGTGACCAGTCCACACCTTCCTCCTGGGCCGCCAGGGACTTCGTCCCATTTCCCGCGGGACACTTTCCCTCCCCCATGAATCCTGCCTATCCCCTGGCTGCCCGACTCAGCTTAGCCTTCCAAATTTGAAATTAACCAATATTAAGTCACTCTGTGCCAAGCAAAGAGAAGGTCCAGCTCTGCCTCCTCTTCGGGACATACGGGGCAGATGACCCCCACTGTGGAGGAGAGCTTGCCTTCAAACCCCTCCCCTGCTCCAGAACCTCCCACAGACTCCTCAGGTTGAACAATATACTCCCTTGCTTGGCATTCAAGGCCTTCTAAGATCTGATCCCTGGAAACTTTCAGCCATATTTCTCATACACTACTCTCATCCACCTACCCTTCCCCTCCACCACCACCACCACCCCGCTCCAGGAACTGGCTTCCATGAACTGACGACCTCAGGAATATATTAACAACACAATCCCAATGCACCAGGGCACCAGATCTTCTCTCCAGCCAGAGGTGGCCAGGGAGAAGCTGGGGCTGTCTGGAGACTCAGCAGAGAACAACCCCTATTCAAACTCTCTGTGTACCTGGCAACTGAGTCTTCCCAGCCCAGCGGGGCAGAGGTCAGCCATTTGTAGCCGAGTGTCTGGCTAGGTCTTTGGGCAAGGTCCCAGCAGTGCCTGGGGGCTTGGACCTGATGATTTGAGTAACCTCGGGTTCCAGATCTTACCGTCTTTATTGCTGGTGACAGGAATGTTGTGTACAGTCCTAAGTTTGAAACAGGATCCCGTGAGCACCTGGAGCTCCACTGAGCTCAGGACAAAGGCCTGGAGATCTGTAGGAGGAGACAAGAGAGAGGGGAATGTCACCACAGGTCCACTAGGACCCACTGCTCTTCCTTGGGGGCTACTGCAGGAAAAAAGCTGAGCTCTAGGGGCAGAGTGGGTTACTGGCAGAGAGGGAGAGTAGACATTCAGCTGGGGATAGTCATGGGTGCTGCCGGAGGGGTAAGAATTGGAGGGTCTAACTAGAGAGGTTCATGAATGTGTGTACGAGACAACAAGAGCAAGAGACAGAGAGCTGGACAACCCTGGGCTTTGGGTCAGTCCTACCGCTAGTTCACCGTATGCCTTAAGCAAATCACCTAAATTCTTGGGGTCTCAATTGATCAGTAACGTCAATTAAGCGCCACCTGCACTGGCACTTTACAGAGTGACTGTGAGGGCTAAAGAGGAGACTTTGGACATGAACTTGCTTGGAAATGCAAAAGGCCCATTGTTGCCATGGACACCATCAGGGTAGCGTAGTTGAGGCGGGGCTTTACCTTTCTTCTGTAGTTTCTGAATTGCTTCTCTCCACTCTGACCTCTCATAGTCTGAGGACAGTAGGAACAGGTAGCTCTGTAGAAAGGAGAAGAGAATTCAGTAGGATGACCAGAGTCAGGCCAAGGACATTTCTGGATCCTGGGGCCCACAGTGAAGCTCCTTTGTACCCAGGTACCCCTAGGCTTGGAGAAGGGCAGCTGGGAGGAAGGCCTTCCTCCTGGAAGCCTGGTGACAGGAGTGGCAGTGCCAGTGATGGCCAGCAGAGGGCACTGGCTCCCCACCAGCAGGGAGAGGGAGTCGAGGGCTGGAGCCACAGCAGCCTCCTTGGGAATTGGGGGCCTGAGTCCCTGATTCCCACAGGTCAAGGCCAGGAGCTATAGAGAGTGGGCAGCCCTGGACCGAGGAAGGGAACTGTCTCTGTTCCATCCCCACCCTTCTGACCTTTCCATTCCGATTGTGGATCCGAAATGGGATTGTGGGGGAATTGAGCAGCAGCAAGAACTCATTCTCAAACATCTTCTTTTTCAGGCGCTCGATGGCCCGGCTCTGTCCTTTGTTGGCTTTCTGCAGGGGACAGAGGGCACAGACAGTTCTCTTCACACTCAGACTCCACTTCTCACCCAGTAGCTCTATGTACAACATTCCCCTGTGTATTCATCCTTTTTTTTTTTTTTTTCCCTTTTCTATATTTTATGATGATTTGATGTCTTGCGGGGCCTAGCCAGCCACAGAGAAAACCGCTCCTCCCGGGACATGCTAAATCCTAAGCTAGTCAATGACTCCTCTGTGAGTGAGTCTTTCATGTGCAGACCAAGCAATCTTGAGTCTACACCTCCAACCATCTCCTTTAACGAACTCACACACAATCCAATATTTCCTCTGCCCTAGATAACCCAGGGCAAGTAGACACCACTACTCTAGCCCAGAGCCTGCTGCCTTATTCAGACTAGCCAGTCCTAAGTTGTCTCCTGTGGAAAACACAATCCAGGCTCTGGGCCACGCACTAGCCACACTCCTGCCTCTTGACCAAACCTGGTGCCTTCCCACGTGGCATGCCCCCTTCTCTTGGAAACTATAAGCAATAAAATAAATATAAGTAATAAAAATCTTCCAGTGGCATCAGCATCTCTGAGTTGTCACTCGGTCATCTCCATAAATTAAATCCCGGGTACCACTGAGACACCCTGCTTAAAAACTGCAGACACCTTTCAGCATAAAGACCCCACCTCTGGCCTGGCACCCGGGGCCTCCCCTGGCTGGGTTCCAGCTTCCACGCCCAGCGGATGTCCCGTCACATGCCCCCTGCACCCTCCACCCCAGCATCACGCTATTATTATCCCTGTTCTCTAACAAGCTGTTCCCCCTCTCAGCCAGTGCTCCCTTCTCCTCCAGTTTTTCAAGTTTATATTTTATAAAGGATCCCTTTCCTTTTATTAACTGCTATCATGTTGCATGTCTCTGTTCCAATGCCGTCCTCAAGCTCCACAGTTAGAATGCATCGCTGCAGCATTTTTTTTTTACCCACTAGACTGGCAAAATTGTGACGATTGCTCACAGCTGGTGCTGTGACAGTGTGGGGGGTGGGGGAACAGTGACTGTGACACAATGCTGGGGAGAACATGATCGGATGCAAACTCTTCAGAGGTAAATCTGGTAATGAAATGCACAAGCCCTCTGCCCCAGACATCCCACTCGTAGGGAATCTACCGGAGGGAAATATGAGTGCAGATTAAAGAACGAGA
>NW_021146584.1:0-13634 GCF_002837175.3 Physeter macrocephalus
CCAAGGTCCGCACACCTGCCAGGATCTTGCACGGACGGTCACACATGCACATGCGCGCCCAGCCACGTTCGTGCTGGCGCTCACAGGAACCCCGGGTGCGCCCATCACAGCCAGGGCCTCATGCCCTCCTCCTCTCAACAACCCCCCCACGCAGAGCCTTCTCTGCCCCCGCGCCCCCCAGCCCCACAACTGTGGAAGGGGCGTTACATCTGCTCCTGACCCACTCCCCACACAGAGGACAGCCAGACAGCCCCCAGGCCGACTCTATCACAGGGAATCAGCGTCCCCACCTCAGAATCGAAGCCCCTCTTCCGACTGTGACCTACCCCTCAGAACCCCGGCCCGGCCCGCCCCCTCCCTGGGGGCTGCTCCAGTGTCCCTGCCCACACCTGGCCCCTGCCACCTCCCCAGGGACCAGCTCCTCTGCCTTTCATGGACCGATGCAGGACAGGGGGTGGGGTTATCTGAGGTCAGGTCACATGCTCCACCCTCGGCCCAGAACCCAGTGCCCTGCCGGCCCCCACCCCTCTCTTCTCACTTCTTCCCCCTCCGGCCTCTCTGGAGGCCTCCCCTCTCCTCAGGCCTGTCCCCACTTGGGCTCTTGTCTGCCCACTGCCCCACCTTCCACGTCCCCACAGCCGGCCTCCCGCGGGTCCGTGCTCTGCTGTGGCTCCTGGCCTGCCCTCCCTCCTAGGCCAACCAGCTGCAGTCTCGCTAGGGCCCCTCGGGTACCCACACGCCTCGTCTTTCCTCACCTGTCCTCCTGGGCCCCCACGCCCTCCCCAGGTCCTGCTGCCCCACCTCACACTCAGCATGACCTCCTCAGGGACCCTAGCACACCCGGGCCCTGCGGACCCGACTGTTTTCTTCTTTAAACATTTTAGTTCTCAACTTTGCAGTGTCGCCAGCGCACACTCGCTCACTGAGTTGCAGAGCCGTCAGGGCAGGCCCTCCTGGGCACAGTGTCAGGGCAGCGGGCAGGCTGACTGCTCAGGACTCCCACCCAGGGTGACACCCCCATAGGCGGGGTGTCATAGGCCCATTACGGGCCGTGGCTGTCTGGATCCAATAAACGTTCAATTGGGTCCACTTATCATTAATAAGTTATGGGGGTCGGGGGGCGCCCCCATCACCTCCCAGCAGGCGCAGGCGGTGGGGCAGGAGGAAGCACCCTCAACTCCGAGGGGGGTGGGGCAGCGCAGGGAGCTGTCACCATAGCGACAGCCCGCCCCAGGCTCCAGCTGGCAGGTGTGTCTGGGGACCCCCGCCCCCACCCCCCACAGGCTGAGTGACCTGGGGCTGGAGGCAAGGGCGGGGCCAGCATGGATACCCCAGCCTGAACTCGCTGCAACCCCCTGTCCTCCCCCCACCTCATCTGGGCACCCACGCAGATGCTTCATCAGATCCTGGAGCCAGGCTGCCCTACCTGCATTCACCCGCCAAGTGACGGTGGGCAAGTTATCGCCTCGCCATACCTCAGCATCTCCTCCAGTGAACAGGGACAATAGAACCTATCCTCCAGGGTTGTTGTGAGGCTAAATGGGCCAATACCTGCAAAGGCTTGGAGAGGCCCAGCACTCCACTCTGTGCAGGGTCGGGGCTCAGCCGCTGCCATGACTAGAGCGGTAAGAGCTGCCGGCCTATCGGCCACCCCTCTGTCCTGGCTCAACACTTTGTCTACTCATAACCCCTCTCCTCACTTTCCACCTCCCGTGGTCTCCTTCTCTCTCCCCTTAGCACTTCCTCTCACTTTCAGCCCTCACTTGCCCAAGGCCCTGGGGACCCCCAGGCCAAACCCCGGGCCACTTCCCCCCGTCTGGCTGGCTGCTCTATCTGGCTTCAATTGGACCTGCTGATCAAGGTCTCTCCCAGGGTCCTGACCCCATGGCCGAGGACTTGGTCACCGCACTGCCCCTCAGGCTCCCCGCCCAGCTGCTCTGTCTGTGCGCTGGGGCTCAAGCCTCTCTCTCCCTCTGGTCACCCTGGTCCAGCCGGACACCACCCAAGGTCCTAAGCCCTGGGCCAAGGACACCTACTCCTGTATGACCAGTAGGTTCCTCGTTCTCCAAGACTTGCACCCTCATCATGCAGGCTGCCCCTCCTTAGCGCAGGTGGAGCGCCCAGAGACCTGCAAGCCTCACGGCCCTTGAGCGTCACCTCTGGGGCTCTGCCATGCTCGCCCTCCTGAAGGAGCCTCACTCCTTCCTTGCCCAAGGCTCCCTCACAATGTGCGATGCCGGAGGGGGTGGTGGCTTTTTATAGCCTCCGCCGGTTGGAGTGGGTATATTTTAACTCTCTCCCCAGACTTGGGTAGGTTGGAGGATGGAGCGCATGCCCTGAGCCCTGCCTGTGACCAAGAATGTGCTGTGTGTGCGCCTGGGAGGGATGACGATGGTCATGTGGGGTAGCTGTCCCGAAATGTGTGACGGGACCAGAGGGCAGGTGTGGGGCCCATGTGGAAGGCTGTGGGGCGAGCCAATGCACGTGTGAAGGAAAAGAGACACGGCAGGCCTTGGGGCTTGAGGAGAGAAGGCTGAGGACGCTGGGAGAGAGGAAGGTGTTTAAATCCGGCCAGCTCCAGGCCTCTTGTCCACAGCCTGAGAGGCTCAGTCCTGGGCCCAAACCCCCAGCCCGGTGCGGACCTGCCCCCTCCCAGGGCCCATCCCATGTATGGATGGCCCTCTGTGTACTTGCAGGGACGTGGGCCGCGCCTGCCCAGCAGGGGGCCCAGGCACTGAAAGCAGACCTGGGAGCAGCCCCCTCTCCCAAGAGGACCCCAGACCACCCCTTTCCCTGCCCTCCTGAGGCCCTGACAGCTTCCTCTCTTCCCCTCTCACATTAGCTTAATTACAGCAGCCCCCAGGGAGGCCCGGCCCCAGCCCACAAAGCAGGTCAAGAAGGCCAGGCCCAGCCTGCTCAGTCCAGGAACAGACCCGCCCATCCCTCCTCAGACAGCTGTTGTTGGTCCTGCCGAGGCCCTCTCCCTGAGCCCCTGGCCCCCCACGCCCTCTGTACACGTCTTCTGACCCATCTCTCAACCTGTGGGCTCCAGGACTAAGTCAGCCCCAACTTTGAGGCCTAGATGGGGCCCGGCCCAGGGACTCCGGGCCCCACGTTCCCTTTGCTGCCGCCACTGTGGACTCTCCAGGAAGGACCAGGGTCCCTCATCCAGCTTCCTGCTGCTCCAGACACAGCTAACACGTCTGATGTACACACCCCAAGAATGGCCCCCGACCACCAAGAGTGCCACCGCCCCTCTAGGCACAGATTGCCAAGCTCAGTCTGTCACCAATTGAGCCCTCACTCACCATCCGGAGGCGTTGGGGGCACTGGCGTGAAGTGGGTCCCAGGTTTGTCTGGAAAAAAAACAAATCTCCAAGTCAGGCGTCCCGCCCCCTTCCGCCCGAGCCAGTCCTTCCATAGCCCGTCCCATTGTCCAGCCTGGAGGGGTCACCCCTGCCTGCACACATCCCTTCCCTGGCTCCACTCTGAGCCCTGAAGGTGGACAAAGACAGAGGCTGAGGCCTGGCGGTGGACACAGACAGAGGCCCTGGCTTTTCTCTGCCCCTCCAGCTGTACCATCATGGTCTGACATCTCTCAGGGAGGCCCGGTGGCAGGGGTGTGGGCGGCCACCTATTCCCGAGATGAGCCCCAGGCCCTGCCAAAGCCCCCATTCCCAGCGTAGCCAGCTGCCCCCAACCCCCCAACGAAAGTCGTCTCTGCAGCTCAGGATGAGGGCCGGCCCCTGCCCCCCCCCAGCCCACAGACAGCCTTTCGGGGGTCCCAGGCATCCAGAGAACGACCCATGGTGTTCCCAGAAGATGCAGTGGCCCATCTGAGCCACGTCACAGCTGACGGCCTCTCTGTGACCCTGCCTGTCCCCTAATCTTTGGCGGCCGAGGCAGGGGACCTCAGCGAGCAGAGAGGCAGGGTCACCTGGGCCCAGGAGGCTGCCACCCCCACAGACGTACAGTTGTTCAGGAAGAGGAGCACCGCGAGGCCGAGCGTGGCGGTGGCCAGGAGCATCAGGCAGACGTTACAGGGGATCATGAAATACCGCACCAGCAGGGAGACCCCGCGCCGCTGCCGGGGGTCCCGCTCCAGCGGCAGCGGAGGCATGGCCGGGCTCCTCAGCCCCCACTCGAGGCGTGGGGGTCCTCACGGGGTGCCCTTGGGCCTCTTCGGTGCCACTCGCCCCATTCTTGGACCCCTGGGGCAGCTGACAGCCGCTATGTTCTCAAAGTTCAGCTCCAGTCACAGCGGGGGAGTGGGGCGCGCCAGGCCCCCTCCACAGCCCTTGAGGCTCAGGATGGGAGGTGTGCAGAATTCTCCTGGCGTAGAAATCCCAAGTTTGGGCTCGGAGGGAGGCGGACGAGGAACCGAGGGCCAGCACCACTCCTGCTGTCCACGCCGGCGGGGCCTGGGCCGGAGGCGCCCGCAGCTCTCCGCGGGGCTCCCGGTGGGCTCAGCTTCCCGGAGGCAGCCTCGGGGAGGCCCGCAGCCCCGGCCCCTGCCCGCGCGGCGGCCCAGGAGAAGCCGGTCCGAGCGGGCAGGGCGGCGAGCGCCCCTCGCCCGGGACTCGGCGGGTGCCGGCTGCTCGGTCTCGGCAGAGGCGGGAGGGGCGAGCGCGCCTCCGGAGGGAGAGAAGAAAGAGGCGGCCGCGGAGGGCCGCGCCGCTCCCCGCGCCCAGGCCGGGGCCGAGGCGGTGAGCGAGGGGCGCCGCGGAGGGAGGGCGGGGAGCGGAGACAAAGGAAGACGCCTCCGGGGACCCCGGCGTCCGCGGGGAGTCGCGGCTTGCGCCGCAAGGAGGATCGGGCGGATGAGGAAGGGAGGGCGACGGCACCAGAGAGAACGCAGGGCCTGCGGGCGCCGGGGGACGGCTGGGGGGCTGGGGAGCGGGGGCGAGTAGGTGGGCGAGGGTGGGGCGGCACAGGGTCCCCTCCCGCTCCCACCCGGCCGGGCTGGGCTGGGCTGTGCGTGTGAGCGGCGGCGCGGCGGAGTGTCCGAGGGTCTGTCTGTGTCCCCGCAGGGGGGATCGGCCTGCACGAAGGACCCGGTTCTGGGCTGCGGTCTGCGTGTTACCGCGTGTGCGTGTCAATGTCTCTGCTCCCGCTGGCGCGACCCAGGCACCGTGGGGGCTGCGTCTCCAGGTGCATACACACAGGTGGGCAGTGGGCTGGGCTCAATTCAGAGGGTGCGCCACCCCTCCCTAGGAACTGACAGCAGCACCTCAAACCATCCGCGCACCCCCAACTCGCGTCCGCGAGGTGACAGGATCATGCAAATGAGTCCCATGTAAACGAGCGTTATGCAAATAGTCGCAGGGCTCCAGGCCCAGACAGCAAGCCTGGAGCGCCCCCCAGAGGCCTTCCGGGAACGTCGAGACCCTGACGTCACAGCGGGCCAGGGCGCGCGGCTCACCTGGGACTCCCGTCCTCCCCATCACGTGTGCAGCTCCCTCACAAACATGTCCCTGGAGTCCTCCCACACACACCTCGCTCACTCCCTGCTCGTCGGGAGGGCTCCCCCGACCCTTCCTTGGCTGGGACAACCACCTGCCAGCCAGCGCCCAATTCTTCAGGTCCATCTCCTTGGACTCCTTTCAGTTCTGCTCCCAGGCGCACTAGTACCAAATCCCAGCAGGGTCACCCACCCTGTCCAGGGCCCCCATCACCCACAGCAGAGGTCTTCAAACCTCTTGGAGCCCTGGAACCTGAGGGTCTACTGAAACCTTGCAGGAAAAGTCAATACACAAAGTGGTCCCCCACCACCCCGGGCCGCGATGGACCCAGAGTAGCAATCTGTCAGGCCACCTGGAGACCCTGACCCTGGCTGGCCTCACTCTCTCCTCAGGGGAGCCTCCCACGCCCTCACCTCACCTCACCACACCCTGGCACTGCCCACACTACACTGAGAGTGGCGATGCCCCGGATTTGGAGCACCCAGGGCAGGGTCTGACTTTTTATCTCCTCCGGGCAGAGCTTGGCCCAGAGCCCAGAACTTGGTGTGGTGAGCCCAGGCAGTGACACATTTCCCATTTACTTCTCACTGCAGCCCCCAGGACTGCAGTTTGAATCCCTTGACTCAGGGAGGGGCCCGCAGACAGTGCCAGGGTTTAAACCACAGACGCACGCACTGGGCACACGCCCGCACAGGAGCCCTGTCTGCTGCCACTGCAGCTTGGGACATCTTGGGTGGGCCCTGCTGGAGGAGGGGAGGCAGGGGACCAGCATGTGGGAGGGGCAAGCCCTGGGACCAGTGGGGGCAGGGCCGGCCTCCCCCAGGCAGAGACCCTGGACTCTGCCAGCAAATGGGCTGGCCTTAGGGCTCACGTGGTGGTGGTGGCGGTGCTCAAGGCCTGTCAGGTCTGGCCTGGGGAAAGGGGACCCGCATGCAGCCCGGTCCCTCCCAGCCCCAGCCCGAGCCTGAGCCCCCACAGGGCTTGGATGCCTTCAGAGAGACAAAGGGCCATTGAGACCTCAGAGCCAGCTGGGGGAGGGGAGCTCAGGCTACCCGGGCTATTTTGGGATCTCCAGACTCAGAATCATTCAGCCCTGACCAGGCCACGCAGGCTCAGACCCCAGGAACAGAGGGTGCTCCGAGCCAAGAATCGGCCCCCCTCTGGGCTTACACACAGCAACATGGTACTGCTCACATGTGTACACACACACTCGATGTCCCAGGTCTCACGTACGCAGATCCATGTACACCCACTCACTCAAGTCTGCACAGGCACTGGGTGTCACACACTCACCTGCGTGCATACACACTGCACGCCTTCATGCAATGCAAAACTTGCCCCTCAGTCACACAACACACACTGCGTGTGCCCCCAAGTACACGGTGTGGTTGCGCCCCTCCAGGTGCTTCCCTGAGAAGGAAGATGGGGAATGGAGTCTACAGAGGATGGGAAGTCCTACCTACTGGCCCCCCGCCGACCCCTTTCTTACGCAGATGACCCCTCCCTCACTCCGGAGGGGCCGGGCCCAGCTCCCCACGAAAGGAGGGGGCGGGGGGTGGGGCGGCACCGCCCTCCCGGCGGCGAGCACACACCGCGCGTGCGCACACACCTTTAATGTCGGGCCTCACGGCCGTTCGCGGCTCGGCTGGTCCAGCGGAGCGCGCGGTCCGCCTGTCCCCACCGCCGGGACCTCGAGGGTACCCCGCTTGTGTGTGAAGCGCATCGAACAGTCGAGCGCCGGCCGCCAGGCGGCCCGGAGTCACAGGTGTCTGGCCGTCCCGGTGGGGGAGGGGAAGAGGACGGGGCAGGGCGGCCCCTTCCCCCAGCCCCGGCCTCCTGGTGTCTGGTCTCGGGCTACGGCCGTCCCCTCCCCCTCGGCCTCAGCAGACAATGGGCGTTTCACGGCGGGACGTCGCTGCTGGACCCGGGCCCGCCGCTGGGAAGGAGGCGGCGTCCCGCCCGGGCCCCGATCGCCGCCTCAGGTGAGGCCGAGGCCGGGAGGCGCCCAGGTTTGAGTCCGCTGGCTGCGTGCCCAGCCACCAGCGCCCGGGCAGGGCCCACACTGTGCTGGGTAGCCGGCGCCGCCGGGCGGTGGGACTGAGGGAGAGTCTGGGGAAGGGGCGCAGCAGGGCCAGCTCGTAGGGTGGCGACCGCTGGCGGCGCGGACGGCAGGTGCGGCCGCTGACGCCTGGCTTTCCTCCTCCCTCGTTACTCAGCCTTCATCCTGCCCGGGGCCCAGCCTCCCTCAGCAGCCCGTCTGAGCTCCCCCGGGGGTAGGCTCAGTGCCGGAGGCGTGTCCCGAGTCGGGTCAGCTCTCTGCACCCTGGGAGGTTACCCAGTGACAGAGAGGAGGGTCGGGGGGGGCGGGGTTCTGTACAGAGACCCGAAGGATGGGGAGAGGGCTTTGCACCTTCAGACAGAGGCAACTACAGAGGCCCAGGTGAGAACGGGCTCAGGAGGCTGCAGGAGACTGCAGGAGACCAGGAGGGGCCAGCCTGGTGAGGCCTCAGGGCGACAGGGGCCATGGGCGGGTCCTCCGGCCTGGGGAACGCTGGGAGGAGAGGGAGCCCAGTCCAGGGCCTGGACACCTGCCAAGACATAGGCTGAAGCCACCAGGGGGCGCCAGACGAACAGAGGAGGGGGACGGTAGGCACCTGCAGAAAAGGGGGACGCGGTGGAGCTGATCCATGCCTTCGGTCCCTCCCCTCCAGGACAGCCCCAAATCCACCTCTTTCGGCCAGGCCCTGCCCATCTCCGGGAGGAAAGAGAAAGCTGGAAGAGCCAGGGTGGCACCCACGTGTGGTCAGTGCCCGGTGAGTGGAGACCCTGTGTCCTGCTGAGGGCCACGCCCGGCAGTGAGGGATGCACCGTCCAGCACAACGGTCTGAGTTGGGGGACGGTGCTACGTGGAGGTATTGACCGGCTGGATGTCAGGATGAAGAGGAGTGACAGACACACACCTACTGGAACCAGAAAGGCAGGGGACAAAGGGGCAGAGAGACCGGCCAGACAGGACAGAGCCGCAAAGACGGAAGACCAGACGCAGGACAGGAGATTGCAGAGGCAGCCAGGGTGCAGGCAGAGTTTCTCCCTTGGGGGAGGGTGACCAGGACCAGCAGCAAAGGTGCAGCATCAGGTGGGAAGGCTCCTGCTCAGAAGGGAGGGTCCCCCTCTCCCAGCCAGTGGGCTGTAGCTCCAGGTTTCCAGCTCTCTCACCCGCACCACGCCCGCAGCTGCCTTCTCCCACCCCTCAGCCAAGCTACAGGGACTACCTGCTGTTCCCTGCATCTCAGACCTTGTTGTGCTGTCTTTCCTGCCCGGAATACCCTTCCCCCTTGGCCTTCGCTCCTCAGCACACAGCTACACCTGGCCGCCTTGGAAAGCCCATCCAGAACCTCGAAGGGCCCTGTGCAGGTGGCAGCGGCAGCCCTTCCAGCGGCCCTGTGAGGATCTGCTGCTGGGCCGTGAGCGGACGGGTGGCTGAGGAAGGAACCCACAGATGCATTCACAAATGGACCCTAGCGACCCTCACCGCTTCCCCTCCAGGAAAAGAAGTGGACGCACATTGCTCCCCACTGGAGGGTCAGGGACAGGCCACAGTCTGGCCCAGATGCTGTGCTCTTACTTCGCCCTAGTGTACACGGGAAGCCCGCATCTGTGGCCAGAGGGACAGGCTGCCTGCTTCTGCCGGGGCCAGCGCGGGGCGGCCCAGAGGCGGCTGCCAATGGGAGGGGCAGGGAAGCTTCAGGCCCACCTCAGGCCAGAGGCAGACCAGCCTCTCCTGACTTGCCGGGCCTAACCCCGAACAGTGCCAGACTCAGGGTCCAGCAGGCACGAGATGGGACAGGGAATCCAAGTGGCCCCAGGGACTCTTCCTGTTCCTACCGCAGTCCTTCCATCTCTGGCATTGAGAAACCCAGAGGCAGAGCCCACAGGAGACGGGGCCCAGACCTCTGCCGGGTACGGGGGCTGGGAGGAGGGCATAGCTGGACACGGGGGCAGCAGGCAGAGGGCTGGAGCCCTGTTCCCAGGCCCCTGGGACACAGGCCAAGGTTGCCTGCCTGCAGCCCGCTGGCAGGGCACCTGCAGGGTCCCCTCCCCAGGCTGATACGAGGGTGGCAGGAACCACAGCCCAGCTGGTGTTTCAATCAGAATCGTCGGCCGGCCGGTTGGTACACCTGAGGCTGCAGGCACACGTGCAGGCCACACAGCTGGAAACAGCAGGCTGCCTGGGAGAACAGCGCTTGCCCCTCCCACGCCTCTATGCCCCGGGGGGTGGGGGAGGGGAGTTGGGAGGGGCCGTCTTCCCCTTCCCAGGTCCAGCTGTAAGCAGCCCCTGGCAGGGGGCCTTCCTCAGAGGAAGTTCTCAGGATCTGCTCTGGGGGGAGAGGCCCCTTCGAGGGGAGCTTCCCTCCCCACTGGAAACTCCACCAGAGGTCTAGGTCACCCCTGCCCAGCTCCCAGCCACAGCCTGGGACTGGAACGTGATTCCTCCGGAGCCCCAGTGTAGCCCATGGGGGCACAGTGCCCTCTCATGAGCTGCATCACTGCCATCAGGGTAATTGTCACTAGGGCGCTGTCTCATTTCTGAGATTCCTTTTTCTCTTCAATGAGAGGTGGGCACTCGCTGGGACTCGGGTGTCAAGGGTTACTGGGGCTGTTTCAGTGATTGTGCCTGCAGCCCCCAGCCCGGCTGGGCCTTGGGGGCCTGCGTGGGGAGCCATGGTTCCCCTATCTCAATGGTGGGGGGAGGCTGGGGCCAGCAGAGCAGGACAGGAAAGGGAGCCCATTTTTCATACCCCCCCCACCCACGAGGCCTCTAGGCAAGGGTAGAAGCTGTGCGGGGAGGGAGGGCAGTTGGCCTGGAGCCCGCAGGTGGAGGCAAAGGACTGGGGCGGGTGCAGGGGCAGGAGAGAGGCCTGTTTCTGCGGCTGTTTTCCACCTTCCTGTGGTGATGGGGGTGGGGGCAGGCTTTGCTTCTCAGGGGGCTGGGGGGGAATTAACCCTTTAGGAAGGAAGCAAAGCAGGCTGGAGGAGGCTGTGCTGGCCCGACTGTAGCAGCGTGGTGGTGAGTGCCCTCTGGCTAGATGCATGGCCCTGAAGTCTGGGCCCACTCCCCTGCTAACCTTACTTGGTAGCCCCATACCACCCTCTACACACCCCCCACCTCAGCCTGTAAGACTGGCGGGGCAGGGGGCTGTAGCCCCACGCCTGGGGCAGCTAGCCCTGACCAGGGGAATCTAATTTCTCCTCTGTGCACGTACGTGGGTCCCAGCATCCCCAGAGACGCTGTAAGGGCACAGGCAGGCCCCACCGGAATCCACTCTGTCCAGCACCCTGGGGGAGGCCAGTATAGACCGCGGGAGAGGGGAGGACAGTTTCAAAACAACTTTTTTTTGCATTTCCAATCTGCAGGGGAGAATGGAGACCAGGGCTGTTCTCTGGGTGTGGAGCAGGGGGATGGGGTGGGGTCTGGAAAAAGCCAAGAGCTGTTTCCACTAGCTCAGTCCGGCGCAGTGAAGGGACAGGATCCAAAGCCCTTTGGTTTCTGGAGCAGTCCCCCACCCAAGCCCCCGGGGCTGCCCCAGGGAAGATGCCAGCCAGCCCACCGTGGGCCCAGGGGAAGTCAAAGCCGGCACAGGTCCATTCTAGCGCTGACTATCTACCATGGACCCCCAGGTGGGGCGAGGACAGGCAGCGCGGGGTGGGGGGTGGGGGGGAGGGGGGGCGGTGTGCCCCCTTGGCCTTCGCTCCTCAGCACACAGCTACACCTGGCCGCCTTGGAAAGCCCATCCAGAACCTCGAAGGGCCCTGTGCAGGTGGCAGCGGCAGCCCTTCCAGCGGCCCTGTGAGGATCTGCTGCTGGGCCGTGAGCGGACGGGTGGCTGAGGAAGGAACCCACAGATGCATTCACAAATGGACCCTAGCGACCCTCACCGCTTCCCCTCCAGGAAAAGAAGTGGACGCACATTGCTCCCCACTGGAGGGTCAGGGACAGGCCACAGTCTGGCCCAGATGCTGTGCTCTTACTTCGCCCTAGTGTACACGGGAAGCCCGCATCTGTGGCCAGAGGGACAGGCTGCCTGCTTCTGCCGGGGCCAGCGCGGGGCGGCCCAGAGGCGGCTGCCAATGGGAGGGGCAGGGAAGCTTCAGGCCCACCTCAGGCCAGAGGCAGACCAGCCTCTCCTGACTTGCCGGGCCTAACCCCGAACAGTGCCAGACTCAGGGTCCAGCAGGCACGAGATGGGACAGGGAATCCAAGTGGCCCCAGGGACTCTTCCTGTTCCTACCGCAGTCCTTCCATCTCTGGCATTGAGAAACCCAGAGGCAGAGCCCACAGGAGACGGGGCCCAGACCTCTGCCGGGTACGGGGGCTGGGAGGAGGGCATAGCTGGACACGGGGGCAGCAGGCAGAGGGCTGGAGCCCTGTTCCCAGGCCCCTGGGACACAGGCCAAGGTTGCCTGCCTGCAGCCCGCTGGCAGGGCACCTGCAGGGTCCCCTCCCCAGGCTGATACGAGGGTGGCAGGAACCACAGCCCAGCTGGTGTTTCAATCAGAATCGTCGGCCGGCCGGTTGGTACACCTGAGGCTGCAGGCACACGTGCAGGCCACACAGCTGGAAACAGCAGGCTGCCTGGGAGAACAGCGCTTGCCCCTCCCACGCCTCTATGCCCCGGGGGGTGGGGGAGGGGAGTTGGGAGGGGCCGTCTTCCCCTTCCCAGGTCCAGCTGTAAGCAGCCCCTGGCAGGGGGCCTTCCTCAGAGGAAGTTCTCAGGATCTGCTCTGGGGGGAGAGGCCCCTTCGAGGGGAGCTTCCCTCCCCACTGGAAACTCCACCAGAGGTCTAGGTCCCCCCTGCCCAGCTCCCAGCCACAGCCTGGGACTGGAACGTGATTCCTCCGGAGCCCCAGTGTAGCCCATGGGGGCACAGTGCCCTCTCATGAGCTGCATCACTGCCATCAGGGTAATTGTCACTAGGGCGCTGTCTCATTTCTGAGATTCCTTTTTCTCTTCAATGAGAGGTGGGCACTCGCTGGGACTCGGGTGTCAAGGGTTACTGGGGCTGTTTCAGTGATTGTGCCTGCAGCCCCCAGCCCGGCTGGGCCTTGGGGGCCTGCGTGGGGAGCCATGGTTCCCCTATCTCAATGGTGGGGGGAGGCTGGGGCCAGCAGAGCAGGACAGGAAAGGGAGCCCATTTTTCATACCCCCCCCACCCACGAGGCCTCTAGGCAAGGGTAGAAGCTGTGCGGGGAGGGAGGGCAGTTGGCCTGGAGCCCGCAGGTGGAGGCAAAGGACTGGGGCGGGTGCAGGGGCAGGAGAGAGGCCTGTTTCTGCGGCTGTTTTCCACCTTCCTGTGGTGATGGGGGTGGGGGCAGGCTTTGCTTCTCAGGGGGCTGGGGGGGAATTAACCCTTTAGGAAGGAAGCAAAGCAGGCTGGAGGAGGCTGTGCTGGCCCGACTGTAGCAGCGTGGTGGTGAGTGCCCTCTGGCTAGATGCATGGCCCTGAAGTCTGGGCCCACTCCCCTGCTAACCTTACTTGGTAGCCCCATACCACCCTCTACACACCCCCCACCTCAGCCTGTAAGACTGGCGGGGCAGGGGGCTGTAGCCCCACGCCTGGGGCAGCTAGCCCTGACCAGGGGAATCTAATTTCTCCTCTGTGCACGTACGTGGGTCCCAGCATCCCCAGAGACGCTGTAAGGGCACAGGCAGGCCCCACCGGAATCCACTCTGTCCAGCACCCTGGGGGAGGCCAGTATAGACCGCGGGAGAGGGGAGGACAGTTTCAAAACAACTTTTTTTTGCATTTCCAATCTGCAGGGGAGAATGGAGACCAGGGCTGTTCTCTGGGTGTGGAGCAGGGGGATGGGGTGGGGTCTGGAAAAAGCCAAGAGCTGTTTCCACTAGCTCAGTCCGGCGCAGTGAAGGGACAGGATCCAAAGCCCTTTGGTTTCTGGAGCAGTCCCCCACCCAAGCCCCCGGGGCTGCCCCAGGGAAGATGCCAGCCAGCCCACCGTGGGCCCAGGGGAAGTCAAAGCCGGCACAGGTCCATTCTAGCGCTGACTATCTACCATGGACCCCCAGGTGGGGCGAGGACAGGCAGCGCGGGGTGGGGGGTGGGGGCGCGGCGGGGGGGGGGGGCGGGGTGTGTGTGTGGGTGTGTGTGTGTGTG
>NW_021146584.1:13663-24609 GCF_002837175.3 Physeter macrocephalus
GGGGGGGGGGGGGGGGTGGGGGGGGGGGGGGGGGGGGGGGGGGGGGGGGGGGGGGCGGTGTGTGTGTGTGTGTGTGTGTGTGTGTGTGTCACGCCCCACCTGAGCTGATGCCCCACCCCTGGCTGCTGGAAGGGAGGAGAAAGCCTGGACGGGCAGCCTCCAGCCTGGGCCTGCCTCCTCTGCGATGACCTGCCCCGGGGAGGGGCCGAGAGGGTGCTAGGCGGGTCTGGAGGGGTGGGGTGAGAGCCTACCCTCTGGAAGAGGGAAACAGGGACAGGAAGGAGAGCCGCCTCCCACCTCAGGGAGGAATGTGGCCTGAGCAGGACCGGCTCAGAGGACGTGGGGGCACCGAAGCTAAGTGCCCGACAGCAGAAGGGCCCGCCCAGGAAGCTCCCCCTGGACTTCTACCTGCCCCCGCTCCGCTTCAGGGAGGCCAGTCCCTGTCTGGGGGTGTCTGCAGTCCACATCGAGCTCCGAGGCCATAGGGCCTGCACCAGTGCTGGGCTGGCGGCCCGGGACCCAGCCCCTCTCCGGCCTGAGCTATATAGGACTGCCTTCCCAAAAGCCCTAGAAGGCTGGCCTGGCAGGGAGGAAGGGAGGGAGGGTGCTCGCTGGAATCAGGCTGGCCAGGCTAGGCCACGGCCGCCAGGACCCCGGGCTTCAGGGCTGGGCAGGGCTGAGCTGGGCCAGAGCCAGACTCACCGACCCTGTCCCTGTGCCAGACCTGGAGAGGGCAGACAACACTTCCTTTCTCTGCTCCTGGCTCCTAGTGGGCAGGGAAAGGCCTGGGGAAGGGCCCCAGGCCTGCATCCCTCCTAGGGGCTTCAGGGGGCCCCAGGACCAGTCTTCATGAGGTGGGGGAGGGGAGGGTGGTGGGAGTGTATGGGCGCTGCCCAGACCAGGGCAAAGTGGCTGAAGGCTGGAGGAGATGCCTGCTCAGCTGCCAGCCTGGGCAGGCTCATGGTGCGTGGGCGGCTGGCACTGGAAGAGGCCAGGCCACTTCCCTGACAAAGCAGGGGGCGAGGGGCTCCTTCCTGAAGAGGCTGCTCTGAAGCAGAGCAGCCGTCTCCCTCACCCACAGGTGGCGCAAAGGGAGGGACACATACCTGTCTCAGTTATGCTCGGAATGTGGCTCCCCAGGCGGAGGACTGGGGAGGAGCTTCCTGGGGGCTGGAGGCTGGGGCAGGGGCCCAGAGCCAGGAAGACCCTGCAGGCCCTGGGGGAGAAACTGAGGAAGGCAGTCCCAGTAGAGCTGGGGCCCAGGTGGGGATGAGCTGGGGGCATCCAGGGAGGTGGGCCTGGCAGGATGTGCCCCTGACCTTGGCGGCTGTGGGCCTTTTGGGGGCCGGGGAGAGGTGTGATAGAGACAGGGGTCTTGGGTGGTCTTGGGGTGACCTCCACCAATCAGTGGCTGCCCAGCCTTCACTCTGGGCCCTGTGGGGCAGGGGCAGCTGCAGGCTCCCAGGAACAGAACAGGGTCAGAATCAGACAGGGAGGGGTCATCTTAGTTCAAGCCCTGCCCATCCCTAACCCTAACCCCTCACTAGGGTGAGGCCTTGGCTCCCTGGAGAGCCCTGGAGTGGGGTTTGAGGTCCTTATCTCCTACAGAATGGAAGGTGGGCCCTCCTCCCAGCCGCACCCTGCTGGGGGAGGTGGGGAGAGGACTGTCTCTTCCCCAAGCCTGGCCCCAGCTCCAGGGGGCCTTTTTCCTCAGGCCTTCCGGAGGCTCAAGGGGGAGGCACCCCCATCTAACTGGGGTCCCTGGGATGCACCCACCCTGCCCGCAGCCCCTGCCCCTCAAGGTGCCCCGGTTTGCTTCCAAAGAAGGGATCCGTGTCATGGGCTCAAAACTTCCAGGGCTCCCTGGCCCCTTACAGTGGACCCCAAGCTTCTCACTCTGGGCCCCTCCCCTCCCTGGGGGCTTCCCCTCCACCCTGGCTCTACCACAAGGCTCCAAGCTACAGTCAAGGCTACTTCCTTTCCTTTCCTCTCCATGAACCTCCTTCCCCAAGACCCTCCTCCTGGCAGGCCCACCCCAGAAGAGTGTGGTGGCCTCGGCCCCTGCCGGGTGCTCACCCCATTGCTACACGCTGGCCTGTGGACCCCAGCACCACTCACCCCCCACCGGCCCAGCGGGAGCTGGGGGGCCTAGCTGGTCCCTATCCGGGCAGCCAGCCAGCATACAGTAGGTGAAGTCTCGCTGGGAGCTCTCCCTGTGGGCCCTCCTTTCCAGGTGTCCCCTCTGCCCAGCCTGAGGTAGCCGGAACCCGGGCCCGGCCTGGGTAGAGCAGGATCTGGCAAGATGGCAAATCTTGTTCTGCCCGGGGTGGCCCTCCTGCCACACGTCCTCTGACCCCACAGAAGGCCTCAGTTACTGACTCGTGGACCCTCAGGCTGGACCCACCCAGCTGCAGAGTTGATGATGCGCCTTCTTGATCTTGCAGAAACAGGGGACTCTGCGCCCTGACCCCTCTCCTTAGCCCCCAACTCATCTTTCAAAACTGGGCATCACACCCCACAGCCTGCCCCATTTCCCTGCCACCCTCCCATCTTTTCCCTAGACCACAAGCTTCCAGAGCAAGGCCAGGGTCTCCAGTCCTCACCCACCTGGTGGGAGGGCCATGCTGGGACCTCCTCAGCTAAGCTGGTGCTGCAAGGGACCAGGGACACAGCCCTGCTGGCCTCTCTGCATGACGTTGCAGGCCGGGACCCTGGACGCAGCCCCAGGAGCAACAGACTACACAGGCTGAGCAGGATGCTACAGGGCTCCCCACTTCAGATCCCGCCCCTCCCCCGGCACAGTCCGCCCCAGGCCAGATGAATCCACCACCCAGGACCCCACAAAAGCCAAGCCAGCATCACAGCAGTAAGTTGGGTAGAAGATGGGACTTCCCTGCTGGCCAGCCGAGCAAATTCGGAGGGACAGGGTCACCTTCCCAGGACAGGAAGTCAAGGACCCCTCCCACTGCCGTGGGAGGAAGCGTCTTCTCCTCTCTCCACCCTCTCCCGTGCATCCTTTCCCAGGCGGCCATGGGGGGACAGACAGGATGTGAGGGCGACGGGCAGCTCCCGCGTTCCCCCGCTACACTCCTCAGCCAAGGGTCTCGGCCCCCAGCTGGGATTCTCCTGGGTTGAGGTGGGTGGGTGAGCCCTGGTCATGTGATCCCCGCTCACCTCTCAGAGGCTGGGCTGGGGGAGGGAGGCTCTTGGGCCATTCGGAATGGACACGTTGGGGGAGCAGACAAGGAAAGGTTCTGTACCTCTGTGAGGGGCTCCCACACCCACTCAAACTCCTGGAAGCAGCCCACTCCACATAACTGCCCCTCCCAGAAATGACAGGCCTCTTGGAACACATGGTAGGGTAGCCCCACCTCCAGCACAACCCTTAAGCCCCACCCCAACGGGTTTGCTCAACATCTGGGCCCTGTCTAAACAGATGTTTGGGCTTCTGCAGAACACAGACAACTGACGTTCATTCACCTGGTCCCAGCCTCTCTTCTAGAACAGGGAGCGCCAGGAAGGGAGGGGCATGCAGAACTACGGAGGGGGAGGGGAAGAAAAAGGAGGCCTGTCCCTTTGCAGGGCTGGGACTCGCTTGGCTCCAAGACAAAAAATGGTGGCATCTCCAGGGCCAGGGTGGGGAGCGCTGCTTACATCAGAGATTGGAGCTGAGACGTCTGGGAAGCCAGGGAGCCGGGACTCAGAAAAGGAGGCTGGACCACAAGATGCCAAGTGCTCTAGCCTACAGCAAACTCTGCTCTGCCCCCTTCACGCACCTTCCACGCAGTGCTCCACCTCCTCCAGGTTCCGCAGGGTGATGCGCATGAGGCTGGAGTTGAGCATCAGCTCATTCCTGTGGGCCGGCCACAGGTACGGCGGGGCAGGGTTCACAAAGAAGATCCTGGTGTCCCCGGTGGACACCTGGTTGTCACAGATGAGGGGGTCTCCGAAGCCACCAATCACCACCTTGTTGCCTCCGTCCAGCAGGCTCTCCTGGGCCACCACATCTTTGCCCTTCAGGTACCGCCAGACCCGAACCTGGGGTGGACATGGGGGGTGCGCAGGTGTCAGTGGTCCTCTTCCCACTGGGGAGGGGTGGCCGCAGAGGCCAGAGGCAAACACCAGACTGGCACCTGGGCTTTTTCCTCTCTTCCCACATCACTTGCTCAGGCCAGATGTCCAGAGTAGATAGACCCAAACCCTGGGCAGATGTGTGGAGATCTTCGGGTCAGCCCCCCCAGGAGGAAGCTGCGGGGAAGCACACACACGATGGATGCCACGGCCCAGCCATGTGTGTCACACACTAGGACATCTGGCCTGCAAACACACCGCCTTCCTCAAGAAGCAGCCCCCCAGCCCCCAGGTCTAAGTGACCGCAGCCACCCCAATTCCAGTAATGTCCATCTCGGCTCAGGCTGGACACGGGGAGGGGACCCAGCCGGCCTGGGGTGCCTGCCTTCCACGCCCCACTCTCCCTATCGACCCACCCACTGCTCCGGCCCACCCCTGGGCAGAGCCAGGAGCAGCTAAGGTGGATGATTAAGTTTCAGGGTGATGAGCTCTGAGCTCAGGGCTCTGGGCCAGCTTGGCTCCATGCAGCCCTGAGGGTGGGCGAAGACACCATGCCCCCCGGCAGGTGAAATGCCCTCCTCCTGCAAGGTTCCTCCAGTGAGTGCGGTCAACGCAGCCTGTGGACCTCAAAATCAAGCCTGGGCAGCACAGGGCAGCCCCGCCCTCCCCACTCTGCTCTTGGGGCCCTGTGGGTACCTGCTCTGACAAACCAGGGCGTCCACGGCCTGCTGGGGGTGGGGGGAGGAGGGTCGCAGGGGCTGCAGTCAGAACGGGCGGCCCTAAAGCAGAAGGTCAATGGGGACACGTGCCCATGCATGCTGCGCCTGGGAAGACACCCCTTTCCTCAGGAGCTCTGGGGGGCCAGGCCTTCCAGAATGAGGAATGAAAGACAATGGTGGCCCATCCACCTGCCTGCCCATGCTGGGAGCCCCGGGTCTGAGAAATCCGCAGGGACTCCCTCCTCCCTCCAGTGGCCCAGGGAGGTGGGGGAGCCTTGGCCAACTCTCCCCCCCCACCCCTAGACACACAGTAGGCTCTAGAAGGACGACAAATAGCTGGGGAGGGCTGGGTGGCTTTCATCGCCTCCCCCCACCCCAGCCACACCCAGGAGCAGCGGGGAGGAAGTCGGGAAAATCCTGCAGGGACTTGGCAAAGTGCCCTGGCGGTGGTGGAGGGGAGGGGGCCCGGCGGGGGATCCCAGCTGTAGCCCACACAGGCCAGGCTGAAAGAAGCTGCCACCCCTCCCCATCTCCAAGGAAGAGGAATGATCCGATTTCTGGTCGGGGAGGTGGTTTTAGGGGCCAGAGGGGGGCAGGGCCCTGGGTCCCTTGAGCCCTCCCTAGGAACAGATTGTGGGAAAAAACCCACCAGACCTATCCCAGGGGGCTCCCAGATCCAGCTGAAGGAGAGGCCAGGCAAGTCCCCCCTCCCTGTGGCCGGGGGAGATCCAGGTCTCTCAGGAGCAGGATGGGGCACCTGCCCTGCACCCCGACACTTGAGGCTCAGCAAAGGCCCCGCCCACTTCTCTGCTCCGGCCCCCACACCCATCACTGCAGCATGCCCCACGAGGAGCCCTGGGGTTGGGAGACAAGATGTGCACCCCTCCACTCTCTCCTGGCCACCCCTTCTCGCCTCGAGGGGGAGGGGGGCGACAGCACTGACCACAGGCCAAAACCCCACCTCCACCCCGAGCAGAAAGCGTCACCTCCCCTCGTCCCTGTTCCTTTTCTTTGGCCGGTGGGTAGGGGGTGCGGTAGCCGAACATTCTCCCTGGGGGGAGGCGCACTTGTTTCCAATAAGGGAGTGGGCTTGGGTTGAAGGGGCAGACACGATCAGGTCTCCGGGGCCTGGGCACCGCGAGGCGGGATGGCAGCGGCGCCGCAAGAACTTTCCCTCCAGCGCTCGCGAGTTTTCCCAGACGCGGCGCCCCACGCGGGGGTCGGCGGTAGCCAAGGGAGCAGGCGCGGGCGCTGCGGAGCGTCTGGGGCTCGTTCCCACGGCCCGGGGCGGGGGGTCTCAGCGGGGCGGCCGGCGTCGCGATAGGAGGACCTCCGGGCCAGGGGGCCGGGATCGCGGGGGCGAGGCCCCCAACCCGGGCTTCCAGGACGGTCCGAAGGGGGCCCAGGGTCCCGGGGGTGCCGCGGGGGCCCACCTTGCACGAGTACGTGTGCTGCACCGGGTCCACGTTGAGGATCTCCTCCACGGTGCCGGTGAGCACCACGTTCGCCTCCTCCTCCCGCCTCTCCAGCGCGCGTTCGGGGCACGTCCCGTCGGCGCCGGGCCGGGCGCGCGCGGCCACCACCAGGAGCAGCAGCAGCGGCCACAGGCGGGCCATGGCGCGGGCGGAGGACGGCGGGAGGCGGCCGGAGCAAGCTCACGGGCCGGGCCGCGCCAGGGACTGGACTGGACAGGACGGGACGCAGCCCCGGGGAGGCGGCGGGAGCGCGGGCGGCGCGGGGGCGGGCCGGGGGCGGGCCCCGGGGCAGCACCACCCCCTTCCCGCCTCCCCGCCCCCCCGGCCCGCCCGCGCCCGCCCCCGGCCCGCCCGGCGCCCTGCGACCCGCGGCGGCCGCGAACAAAGCGCCGGGACGGCGGCGCCGGGCGGAAGCCTGGCTGGGGGAGGGAGAGGGCCAGTCTGGGTCGGGCCTATGTGGGTGATGGGCCTGGCCCGGCCGAGGGGCGGGGGCGGGGCGGGATCGAGGGTGCTCTCTCTGCTGCGGCGCACCCCCCACGGACGCCCCTCCCCCGCCTGTGCGGACGTTCCCCACCCCCGCCAGGAAATGCGGCTGAAATCGGGTTAATGCATAATCTGGAAGCGACGTGACGGGACTTCCAAGGGGCTCCAGGCTGCGCCGGGGCTGGGGCGGCGGGGGCTCCCCGGCCGCGGGGAGGGGCTGCCAGATCCGGGGCCCCGCCGCCCCTCGAGCCCTGCAGGGCTGCGCCCCTCCCCCGGCAGGAGGAACCCGACGGGGGACCCCAGCCCCTCGCTGGAACTGGGGACGGAAGCTCGGCCGGCCCGGGACCCCCGGCCTGCCGGGACCAATGCGGGCCGGGGGCTGCGGCGATTGGTCGCAACGGAGCGCAGACCCGCCCACCTCCCGGTCCCGGGTCAGCTCCGGCCCCTCTGCAGGGCTGCGGGCTCCCCCTGCTGTCCGAGGCGGCGATCGCGTCTGCGGTGGACGGCCAGCCACGCCCCCTCCCCAGCTCCCCCAAGGCGCTTCTCCAGACATTCCCGAAGGGTCCAGGGGGGTAAACCGAGATCCAGAGGATCCAAATTAGACCCCGACCTAGCTGGAGATGGTGGGGGTGGGGAGGGAGAGGAGACCCCTCTGTCCCTCCAGGGCCGGGTCTGCCGCACGTCCCCTCACCCAAGCCAGCCACAGATGTCTGAGCCGGAGGCAATGAAGGGCGAGCAGCAGAGCCCCCTCTGGAGCACCCCACCTCGCCTCGACCCTGGTGGGGGGGTTCGAGAAAGGAGGGTGGCACCAAGGGGGTGTGCTCACCCTTGTTAAGTTACAGTATGACAGAGAGGTGAGGTTGGGGGCCCAGGAAATGAGGTTGGAGCCAGGAGCCCTCCCCCGCACACACCTGCATGTCTACACATATCTGTCACAGGCAAGCCAGACCTGGGGGGCCCCCCAGCTCAGATACGGACCCCCACAGACCAGAAAGGGGGCTTCTGGGTCTCCAGCCAAATGCCACTGAAGAGTCTGAAGGCTGAGGGCTGAGTGTCTCCAGAGTCATGGACTTTGGCCCAGAGAGGTGTACGTTCTATGCTCCCCCACACCCGTGTCCAAGGCTGACTCAGCCTGGCTCCCGAGTGGCTCATGTGGAAAACTGGCACAGAAAGACGCATCCGGTGTGGAAGCAGCTATAGTTTTGCCAAATTAGGTGCCCCCTATCTGGGACAAACTCTTCCACATGGATGGGAGGAACCCCCATCCCAGGTACCCCCTCACCTACTGGCTGTGGCCCCTCCATGAAGTGAACCCTGAAGGAGGGTGTATCTGCTGATTCAGCAGCTCGCCCTGATGGCGATGTGTGTGCCCAAGGCCCTGTCACCACTTTTCCCCAGACCAATGCAGGCTGGACAGTGCAGGCTGATGGTTCCTGGAGGGCCAAGAGGCCCCCAGCCCCCAGCTGGTGTGGGGAAGCCTCCCTCACAACTGGCCCAGGCAGGCCCTACGGACTCACCGCCTCCAGGGACACTCGCCTTGTGGCCTTTGGGACCTCACCAGGCCTTCCCCTCCCTGTGCTATCTGCTGACCCAGATGTGAGGGGTGGGGACCAGTTGTGCAGGCAGGGGCTGACCATGGCTCAATGTGAAGACACGGATGGGCTCCAGCAGATACGCCTCTTTTTATTTCTCTAGAAGTTAATTTCCCAAAGATGTGGGGACATATCTTCAGTTTCTCTGGGGGCGGGGGGAGGTCACCATTTTGATCCCACTAGGCTTGTCCCTTAACTTGGCCGCCCTAGCCTGCTGATCGATCCCCCAGCGACCCTGGGTCCCCTCGCACCACTCCCTCCTCCGCCCCTCCCCCAGTCTCACCAGAAGGGCACAGAAGGGTGCTACAGAGGGTGCCACAACTGTGTTCCTGGTGCCCAGTGGGGTGCCCTCCCCACGGCCCTCCTGGCCCCGCCCCGCCCCCCCGCAGGCGCAGATTCATGAACACGGTGCACAGGGTGGTGAGGCCGTACTCCCCCAGCTGGCGCTCGTCCTCCATGGGCTTCCCCTCGAAAGTCAGCCAGAACTGGTCGGCTTGCACGTGCTCCTTTTGGCACACTTGCTGCTTGAGCTCGGCCACCCTCTGCGTCAGCCGGACCACGTAGGTGCTGCTGCGACCCTTGTCATTCCTCACCAGGATGCTCAGGGGCTCTTTGCAGCTCTGTACCATCAGCAGGACGGTGCTGTCGGGGCCCAGGCCCTGGCGGACCAGGGGCACCCCGTCCTGCAGCACCTGGTGAGTGTCCTGGTGGGCCAGGTGCTGCTGGAAGGCGGGCACGCCGATCTGCTGGGCGATCTGCTGCTTCAGCTCGGATGCCAGCATGGAGTCCCTCAGGGGCACCAGGATCTCCTGGCCCCCTAGCATCTTCACCTTCAGGTTCCTACCCTGTGGGCATCACACAGGCTCAGAGACCCTGGCACCAGTTCCAGGACCACCGCACGCGTGACATTGGCAGTGGGGCAAGCTGTTAGACCCCGGGGACGCTGCTCCCTCCTCTGCACCCTCCCCACCCACCAAGAGGGGGACGCCAGGTGCTGGAGAGTGCATGCGGGCATCTCTAGAAGAACAGCCACCACCCACAGCCATCAAGTTGCCTCCTTCACCTGCTAAGATGCCTCCCTGTGCTGTGACCCCAAGGATCTCAGCGCTGGCCCCTGGGCAGAGCCCCCCTCTGAGGACCCAGACCCTGCTGTCAGAGGAGCCCCGTCCCTCCCCTCACGCTTAAGAACCTGGGGGTTCCGAGCAGCTCTGCCTGCCTTGCACATGTAGGTGTTCCGCCCCTGGGAGATGCCGCCAGGGGGAGGGGTACGGGCCCACCTGCCCCACTTGTCAAACCCGCCTCACCATGGCTGTGGGCTCTGGCGCCAGGTCCTCCGCAAACACTGGTTGGCTGCCTCTCCGCTCTCAGCTCTTCTCCAGCCCTGGCAGCTCAGCCCTTTTAAAGCCTGAGCAACGATGTCAGAGGGCGGTGTCGGGGAGCCAGCCACACAGTAGCCGAATTCAGCTTCAGTTTCGGTTTCCTTTTCCCAAGGCGGGCCCTGGAGTGAATAGCAGAAACAAAACAGAATGACAATGACAAGAAACTGAGGTAGGGGTGGGCTGGGGCTTTCCACATGGACAGCGGGGCCTGGGGACTGTGACACCATCCCCACCTCCAGGGGTGTGTGTTCAGAAACCCCCTGCATGTCCAACACCTCGGGTCCTTTGCAAGACGCACACACATCATAACATGAGCTAACAGTTGGAAACTTTCACTTTCCATTTACCAATCTGCAAATCATTGCCAGGGTTAATTCAGAAATAACATAAAATAGTGACAATCTAAACTATCCAGAGACAACCACCATTTGTTTATGACAATATTTGTTCAGATTGTTTTTTAATTAATTAATCAATCAATTAATTAATGGCTGCTTGGGTCTTCGTTGCTGTGCATGGGCTTTCTCTAGTTGCAGTGAGTGGGGGGCTACTCTTTGTTGCGGTGTGTAGGCTTCTCATTGCAGTGGCCTCTCTTGTTGCGGAGCACAGGCTCTAGGCGTGCGGGCTTCAGTAGTTGCGGCATGCGGGCTCAGTAGTTGTGGCACACGGGCTTAGTTGCTCCGCAGCACGTGGGATCTTCCCGGACCAGGGGTTGAACCCGCGTCCCCTGAGTTGGCGGGTGGATTCTTAACCACTGCACCACCACGGAAGTCCCTGTTCCGATTGTTTCAATGAAAGAGATGTATCTTATTTTCTACAAAAATGAACTCCTGGACACCATTGACAAAGTGAAAAAAAAGCTATACACAAAATGGTAGAAAATATTTGCAAATCACATGTCCGATAAGGGTCTAGTATCCATAATATATAAGGAACTTATACAACTCAACAACAAAAAGATAAACAACTCAATTAAAAGTTGGGCAAAAGACTTAAATAGACATTTTAAAATACAAAATATATAAATGGCCAACAACCACATGAAAAGATGGTCAACATCAACATCATTGGTCACTAGGGAAATGCAAATCAAAACCACAGTGAGGGACTTCCCTGGTGGCGTGGTGGTTAAGAATCCGCCTGCCATGGGGGCTTCCCTGGTGGCGCAGTGGTTGAGAGTCCGCCTGCCGATGCAGGGGACACGGGTTCGTGCCCCGGTCTGGGAGG
>NW_021146584.1:24888-25000 GCF_002837175.3 Physeter macrocephalus
CACAGCCATAAATAAATAAATAAATAAATAAATTTATTAAAAAAAAAAAAACCACAGTGAGATACTATGTCACACCTGTTAGCACAACTATAATAATTAAAAAGGGAATAAT
>NW_021146585.1:0-15876 GCF_002837175.3 Physeter macrocephalus
TTCAGCTCTCAGTCTGTCCAGGGGAGTCAATTAAAGATTAAGCTGGAATTGGAGAGAAACCAGCTAGGCTGGCTCTGCTGGGGCACTTTGCCCATTAGACCAGACAAAGGATGAGGATGAGGGGTAGGGGCAGCCTGAGGATGTCTCTAGAAATCAGCAGCACCCTCCTCCTGCCCGATGACTCTCAGGGCCATGCTTCACGAAAAATATGGGAGAAATGCACCCGGGCCTTGTTATTAGAATTCTTAACCAGATGACGTTTATGAAATGGGAATGTTGTACAAATGAAATGAAACGCACAGCACACAGGACTATGCCTGCTCAGTTATCGATTGCTACGGCAAAAAGTCGGTTTTGCTACGGCAAAACCATAACTTGTTAAACCGTGACTGCTACTTCTAACTAGCCCCACCCCTGGCCTAGGGGAAGTAAGTCAGGGGATATATGGAGAGGACAGTCCACTTTGGATGGAACCTGTCTCTTGCTGCTGTTCCCATAGACTCAAGTGGGGATGCCATTCTGGGAAGGGATGGAGCCCTGCAATTCCTGGGATGTGGCCGATGCAGGTAAGTCACACCTACACGGGTTTCTCTCCCCACTGTTGGGTGTGGTGCAGCGAGGCTGGCCTTGGAACTCACGGGTTTCCTTTCATGATCGAGCTGTGTGATTCTGGGAAGCCCCTGCCAACCAGCATTCACTGCACACCTGCAAAGCTGGTGGGCAACACCTGTCCTTTTGCCACGTTTATCCTGTGCTTCCCACGTCAGCAACCCAAGTCACAGGTCTTCCTCCCTAAATGCTGTTTTCTCAGATACTCAGTAAAGGGAGCCGACTGGTGGGTGCGCAGAACTTCAAGCTCCACAGTCCCCTTCACCAGGAAGAAGCTCTACTTTGTCATTTTCCATTTTGGACGTCCGCCTAAGATTTAGTTTGAACAAAGGATTCCCTAGCTAAAAAAAGGAAAAACAGTCTGGGACTTATTCCTCTAGGTGGGATTAATCTCATGAACTCTTAAAGAAAACTTCAACAGGGCTCTTAAAGTATAGAAGTATCTTTCCTATAACTATTTCTCATAGAGCCTGCCCCTCAAAGCCAAAGCCAGACTGTGAAATTAGTTCAACAAGCACTCCTGCATGTGGGCTAAATTACCTTAGAGAGAGCTGGGGGCCTTGCTCTGATCGCTAAGTGATCTAATAATGCAAAACAAGAAGCCACACCACATTTCCCGTCTCGAGGAACGTGTGGTTGGCATGACCCGTAGGTGGTCCTTTTCTGGGAACCATCAACTGTTCCTGCCACAAATTTCGCAGGATCTCCTTTGGCATTGGCAGCTGCCTGAAGTCGGGAGAGCCTGGCCTGCTGGCTAAACAGGGTCTGCAGCTGGCGTGCAAGGGCTTTGGGGCGGAGGCTCGCCCGCTCTGGTGTTGTTGTGGGTAAGTTGGCCAAGCAGTGCTGGGGTGCTGAGGAACGCACGTAGAGCACGCACCTCTGTAACTGTTCCTGCCACAAATTTCGCAGGATCTCCTTTGGCAGCTGCCTGAAGTCGGGAGAGCCTGGCCTGCTGGCTAAACAGGGTCTGCAGCTGGCGTGCAAGGGCTTTGGGGCGGAGGCTCGCCCGCTCTGGTGTTGTTGTGGGTAAGTTGGCCAAGCAGTGCTGGGGTGCTGAGGAACGCACGTAGAGCACGCACCTCTGTGCCTGGCACGCAACATCCAAACACGCTCCCCAACAGGCAGATTCTGTGAGTGGAAATGAGCACCATCTTTAGGCAAAGGGCCGTGCTGGGTGCTGGGGGAGGTGGGTGGTGCATGGAAGGGCAGCCCTCAGGGAGCTTAGACCCCGGGGCAGGAAGTGAATGTTACACTGATGTCCATATTCTGCAGCACCCTGGGACCTATTCCAAGAGTTTTACCAAGAAAGAACTGAGGGAACTAGAAAAGGGAGGGACCCATTCCTTTTCACGAAAGCTTCTTGGATAAGGTGACCTCACAAACCAGTCTGCCCAGGCAGTTCTGGTTTGGGAGTTTTGTTCCAAGAGAGCCCAGGGTGAATGATAAATCCTATGATGGCCTTACATGGGGAGGACCTGGCCCTTGAGCTGCTGGTCCCTGAAGGTCCTGTAGAATGTCCACAGGTAGGAAGCATTCACAGAGGGGAACAGCCAAGCAAAGTCACGAGGCAGGAACGTGGGCGTGTTTGGGAAACACCAAGGAGTCTGCTTCGGGTGGAACCTAAAGGGCACGGGGGCGGGGGGGGGAGGTGTCAGAGGGGATATGAGAGGATCCGGCACGTTCCAAGGGGCGTCACGGGCTGAGGCATGCTTTGCTCTGGTTGGTGATGGCATCCCGAGGCGCTTTCTGGGCAGGAACAGGGTGTTCAGAGGCGAGCTTTAGCACGAAGGAGTGGGCGGAAGGGAGGACGGAGCTGGGAGTGCAAGGCAGGCCAGGCCAGTGGGACAGGAACTCTGGCATCCCAACCATCCCGCCCCAGCCCTGGTCTCTACCCTCCGGGGCTGCCTGGGATGAGGAATGCTGGCTCGCCCTCCGGGGTGGGGGGCAACCCACTCACACCACTTCCTGGACACACACTGCTCCCAGGATGGGCTATTTTTGGCCTGCCCAGGCCAGTGTTTGACAAGAAAGGCACAGCTGCCAGGCACTTCCACCACACTGGGACCCACTGTTCCATAAAGGGCTTGGGTTATGGTCCCCTGGACCCTAGGGCACAAGGCTGGAGGGTGGTGGCGCTCCTTCCTAGAGCCACCGTGCACCTTGTCTTTCCTGGGTCTGGGGGGGTAAGTCAGCCAACAGCCTTTGTTCAGCACGTGCTGAACCCAGAAAGCAGTTGTTCCTGGGCTGTGTCTGCTCACGGATTGCAGGGCAGCAAGGGATACTCACTCTCATCGTAGTGACTCCAGCCTGCCGTCTGCTCAAGCACAGCTGCAGTGTGCGGGGGAGGGCACTGCCAAGGGGAGGCTGGGCCTGACAACCCCTGCAGAATGATCCCCGAGCAAGGGGGATTTACAGTCAAGGAGTCATGTTTAGAAGGGACCCACCGAAAACAAGCTTAGAAACTTCCTACTGATGAGAGCTCCATCCTAGCCTAGGACCCCTCTCTGCTCCATCACCCTATTAATCCACTCACCATCTTTCACTCGGATTACTTTAAAACTTCCCGCTTTCCCAGTTTTTTCCCCCGAGTTCTTGCCTCTCCAACACATCCTCAAAATCAAGGCCCAAGATGCTGGGCTCTTTAATGGTGGAGCTAAGTACTAATCTCCCTTGATATCTCTGTGCACAGAAGAGTAAAATAAACGTCGAGTGAGGAAATAAATGAAAGACCAAAGGAATGAATGAACGTGACTTGCGTGGCTCCATCTGAGCAGTGTCCTCTCCCCACTCCAGCAGCCCCCCAGGGGGCTGGGAGGGGAAGTAAAGCCACCCGTGCACAGCTAAGGCAGAGGAGACTGGTAGAGGATGCAAGGGCTGTGAAGGCAACCCAGCAGTGGATCTAAAAGAAATGTGCAAATCCAGCCTCTCCTCTGCTTTCCTTTTATTTTTAGTGATGCCACATTACAGAAGGTGAAACTCTGAATTTACTGCCCCCAGGAGGACACCTGTTTTCTTTGTGACAGCGGAGCTCAGTGGCAAAGGTGAGGCTGACACATGAGGGCAGAGCTGATGAAAGCCACGGTCCTCACCAACAGTTTGCACCTCAGTAATAAAATAATGATGATTCCACTGATGATGAAGTAATGCATGGGACCATTTAGTTAGTACATACTGAGTGCAAGACATTCTGCTAAGCACTTAACGTGCACTATTCACTGAATAGTCACAATATTACTAGGAAATAGATACTATTATTGTCACTGTTTTGGGAGGAGGCTTAATGAGATTAAGCATTTGGATCAAGGTCACATCGCTGGTCAGGGGCAGAGCAGTGATTTAAACCCCGGCAGTCTGATTGCAAAGTCAGTACTCCTGTGCATCCTGGTGCCAATAAATTTTTTCTTGCATGGATAAATGGTCACACTCGTTGGGCAAGAGGTAGAAAGAAGGAAGGGAAATACAGACTGAGGGTCTGCTAACTGCCAGCTATCAGGCTAGGTGCTTTATAGATGTAAACTCACTTGGTGCAACTCTTAACACCAAAAACTGTATTACACCCTGCTTTGTGCAGATGAAGCACCTCTATGTCAGAGGTGAAGTTGTAGGTCTGATGTCATAAGTGGTAATTAGCCCAAGTGAAGAGTATTGAGGTTGGTAAGCGATTTAGGTAACTGACGACAGAGATGGGGTAGAGATTGAGGAGTAGATGGGGTAGTTGGGGGTGGCGGCTTCTACTCCACGTGTTGAGCTAGATCAGAGGTTGGCAAAGTTTTCCTGTAAGAGGCCAGATAGTCACTATTTCAGGCTTTACTGACAAAAACAGGATTTGGCCTGTAGGCCAGTTTGCTGGCGCTTGAACCAGATGATGATGACACAAGGAAAGTCTGAACTCTCCGGAGACGCCTATTCCAAAGAGCAGCTTTCATATATGAATTCATTCATGATTTCTGAGAGTTTAATTTGTTCTACGAACCTAGAATCATTAGCATATGCTGTCAAAAGGCAAACGCCTGGGTAATTATTAAATCGACTCTGGTGGGAAAATTCTAATACGTGTACAAACTTCCTAGTGAGAACAGAAAAGGGAGTACTTTCCACTGAGGAGGAAAAAAAAAAAAGAGTAAGTGCACATTCCCATACTCCGAGCCCTGAATACAGAACAGATGCTAAGACTTAAATTGACATCCAAATCCTTTGCTCCTCTTTGGAATATGGACCAGGGCTTAGACGAGTTGGTGGTTTAGGTAATTAAGAACTAAAGATCACTGGCTTTCATTCTAAAGGCCATGTGTTCTCAGAAAGCTTTTTCCTTGCGTGGACGCCAGAAACTTATGCATAGCACCATTTTCACTGAAGAATGAAGGAGCTTATTTCACTGAGGAAAGAAAGAATTAAACTATTGGAAATATCGACATCAGAAATAATCCATCTTCATAAACTGTAATGGGAGGACGGGGGGTGCAGGACTGAGGCTATCATTTATGGGCGAGAAAATCCCTCTGGGAACTGATTTATGGCTTTGACTTTGACCAATGACCTCCAGCAGACATGCTTCCTAGCCCTGGCGTATCTCAGAAATCTAAAAAACTCCCCAAAAGTGGTGATGGGAGAAAACCAGCAAGAAGCAAAAGGCACCTTTGTTTATTTAGGAGATTATCTGGTCCAATATCTGATTCAATAACCAATATTTCTATTTTCAATATCTGAGTCAACAGTTACTGAGTGAGGGCCTACCCTGTAGCTGGCCTCACACAAGGTCTGGGGACACAACAGTGAACAAAACACAAGATGGCCAAGGTCCCTGTCCTCACAGAGTTGAGAGTCCACTGTGGGGGATCATTTTGAAGATCTATTTTTAACCTCAACCTATTTCTAAGAAGGTTTGTTTGCAAAGGAAAGATCTTTTTTTTTTTTGCTTGCAAAAGAAAGGGCCTCTGGCCCTTCTTTATTGAGATGTCTTAGGACTCCATTTCCCTGGGGTACATTCTCAACATTTTTTCTTTCCTCCCTAATTAAACCAAAATGTACTGAGCTATCTGGCCTTCTCTAGAGCTGCCAGGAGATGCTGGCTCTAAGTGTATCACTGACAACACGAAATGTATCATGATATCCTTGGACAGCTGCTTCACTGCTCTCCATGGACCATGAAGACATGGCCGGTTGGTTAGGAACTTGAAGGTAAAGCAACATGTTACCTGCATACAAAGGAACAGAAGTCAGGCTGATCTTACCTTACTCCCTCTTCTACCAGAAGACAACAGCTCCATAGTCATAGGAAAAATGACTGTGACAAGTAAGTTTTCTACCTGGGCAACTTATTATTGAGGTGGAAAGAAACACAAAGCCTACTCTGATACTCAAGAACTCAGACACTACATCACCCATATGCCTTTACTGAGAAAACGTTTCAAAGGCATACTCTGGCTAAAATCAAGAACTCAAGGAGAAAGTCCCAGTATACTAGGAAGGGCATAGAGCAATGACAACATCTAAATTTAAAGAATTAAGTATAAGTGGCTGTTAAAATTATGGTTTAAAAACTGAGTATAAAAGCCAAAAACTAAGCTTTAAGAAATATTTTATAGTAGAAATAATTATGCAACGATAACCTTAGTCTATATAGAATTAGAGACTCTATAACCTTAGATTATATTAACAATTGGAAAGTGGCTGGGGGCAGGTTGAAGAAAGAAGGAAGAAAGTGCAGTGGATTTCTTACTTTGTCAAAGAGAAGGAAGATCTTATTCCTAGCTTCTTTTTCTTATCTTTAATGATTAGAGAAATATAGGTTTACAACCTAACGAAAAGCATTACTAGGATTAAAAACAAGCTATCTTCCAATTCACACCATTAACTGATAAAGGGAAAGGTAAAATATAAAAACAGCAAGCAAACACAAAATATAAAATTCCATATAAAAGGACAGAAATCAAACAATTAAAAATTGTACTAAGATCCAAAAAAAGCTAGAATGAGTTTTAAAGAAATATATAAACCATAATCCGATTATATTCTGTTTGACAAAGCACATAAAACATAAGACCTATGAAGTATAAAAATAAAAGAACGGACAGAGAAATATCAGACAACATAAACAAAAAGGAGAACAATATTAAAATGAGATAAGTAAAATTCACATCAAAAAAGCACTATCCACTATCTAACTCAACAATCCCACACCTACGTATTTACCAGAGAGAAATGAAAACACACAACTGTGGGCAAGTGTTCATAGCAACATTATTCATAATAGTCAAAAACTGGAAACAGCCCAATGTCCCTAGACTGGCAAATGGATAAACAAACTGGTATGTCCATACAATGAAATACTATTCGGCAATAAAAGGGAACAAACTACAGGTAAGTGTTCCATCACTGATGAATCTCAGAAGCATTAAGCTGAATGAAAGCAGTCAGACTCAAAAGGCTACATACATGATGGTTCCATTTACATGACATTCTAGAAAGGCAAGTCCATAGGGACAGTATTCAGACCAGTAGCTGCCAGGGACCAGGGGAGGCAGGAGGGGATGGTCTGGGAAGAGGGTATACAGAACTTTTAGCAGTGATGGAACTTCTACATCTTGATTATAAGGGTGCTCATACAGCTATATACATTTTTCAAAACTCATCAAACTGTACACTTGAAAGAGTACATTTTATTGTATGTGATATCTCAAAAATTCTGACTTTTAAAAAAGAAAAGAAAAAATAATTAACAAACAAGGTCATTTTATATAAGACACACTGTACGAAGAAAGAATATTTTACTTGGGCATCTGAATATTAGATCAAGGAGGTGGTGAAAAGGACAGCATCATATGGGTGGGTTTAATACTCCTTTTTCAGTCTTGGATCAACTATATTTTTTTCAAAAGAAAAACACGGAGAATCAGAACTTATCAGAACTATACATGAATAACTAAAAAGCAAATAATAACTAACTCTACCAGATGAAAATTAATAGACTCTACTTATGTATTCTGTCATTTTTACTTATTTACTATAATTCTATCAGATGGTCATTATGCCTATCTGGCAGACAAGGAAACTGAGACAGGTAAAGATCAGGCAATATGGCAAAGGCTTCGCAGGCAATGGAAAAGGGATTCAAAACCAGGTCAGTTGTCACGAATGTGACAATAGCCGATCCTAATAATTCTATTTATAAGTATGCCACTATTAAATGTAAAAAGTAGTATTTCCTGGGAATTCCCTGGCGGTCCAGTGGTTCAGACTCTGCACTCCCAATGCAAGGGGGCATGGGTCTGATCCCTGGTTGGGGAACTAAGATCCTGCATGCTGTATGGTGTGGCCTAAAAAAAAAGTAGTATTTCCTTATGTCTCCTCCCCTCATTTTCATTCTTCCACTGTTAAATAAAGAGCAAAACAAATTCATGTGAAATTTGCTTGTCCATCTAAGGTTCTGGAGTCCAACTTCGGCCAAATCACATGATTCAATACACCTAAAAAACCTATACCTAAAATCACATAAATCCAAAACTGTATTAAGCCATGAACAGAGAGAAATACCACTGCTTGTAACTGACAGCCAAACACATGAAAAGGTGACCCCATAAAACTGGAGTAGAAAGTAAATATAAATATGTCTGCCAATGTTCCTTGGGGTTACCATTCCTAATTGTGCACAGTGTCCCCTTCGATTTCAAGTATTCCCTCCCCACTGCTCCTACGTTCACCAAAGCCCTTGGGGTACATGCGATGGTTAGGAGCTGTGGGAGGAGAGGCCCCATCTCAGACTAAGGGGGTCACAGAATTCTCCCAGGAGAATCTGATGCCAGACCTCACTCTGAGGGATAAACAGGAATTACCCAGTAAAGACGTTGGAGCTGATTAGGAAGAATATGATAAGCAAAAGTCTTGAGGGACGATGGTACATTCTGGAAGTAATTAGTATATATGGTTACAGCAATGCCATCCAGTAAGGTACCCACTAGCCGCATAGGATTTCTGAGCACTTAAAATGTAGCTGGTCCAAACGGAGATGTGCTGTTAAGTGTAACATACACACTAGATCTCAAAGAGTTAGTACCCAAAGAAGACCGTAAAATATCTTAATGCCTTTTGTATTGATCGCGTGTTGAAATGATATTGTAGATATTTTGGATTAAATAAAATATAGCATCAAAATTAGTTTCACCTGTTTCTACTTTTTTTTTTTTTTTTTTTTTTTTTACTGTGGCTGCTTTTTTATAAGGTAGTAAAAAATTTACAATTACATGGCTTGCATTTGTGGCTCCCGTCATATTTCTACTGTCTGACAGAGTGACAGAGTGGCTAAAGATGATAATAATAACAGATATTAGATTATTTTTTCATAATGATAGTGAATATTTATTGAGTGCTCTGTGTTCTAAGCACTCACCAGTGTTCGCACATTTAACAGTCCCTACAGTTCCCAGAGGTGGGCTCTATCCTTCAGTATTTCCATTTTAAAGGATAAGGAGCTTGAGGCAAAAGAGTTTGGTTCCCCCATCACACAACAAAGAGTAGAGCAGAGATGTAAACTCCTTTTTGGCCCAGAGCCTCCCCTCCTAGGTGCATAAGACAAGATAAAGAAGGCGCTTGTGTTGACTTCCTTCAGGGTAATGAGAGGATGCTAAGGAGAGCGTCTTACACCAGAAGCAGTCCAACTCCCTGCCTGTGGGAAATAAGCTGAGCATGGAGCTGGGAGAGCAGAGTCGCAATGAGCCTGAGGACCTGCCACCCTGGTTACAAAATCCGCCTGAGAGCAGCCCCAAACCAGGACATAACTCCACCCCTACTCTGAAGACACAGCCTAGCACACTTAGATGTCAATTATATCTCAATAAAGCTGGAACAAATAAAAATAAATTGTAAAAAAAATAAATAAACTACGCAAGGTTAAAAGCCTAAAAAAAAAATCCTCTGCCTATAGGATACCCTTGCTTCCACCCACCCTCTCCCCAGGGCAGTCTGGGACCCTCACCCCAATCAGCACACACATTTCTGCAGTCTCAGGCTGTGGGCTGCTTGGCCATACTTTGAGAAATAATATTAATCAAATGATTTGAAATGCTTATTATTTGCAGAGTAAGTACCTAACATTTTTTAAGTCCCTTCTGTACACACTGCCTCTCTATGGCATCCTAACAATCACAGCAGATGCTGCAAGCCAAACCAGTACCCCGATGTCACAGGCAGGATGTCACACCCACTGTGAGGCTCAGTGACCTGCCCAAGGTCACACTTCAGGCTAAGGCTCTGCCTCCTCCGGGGCCAGCGGTCTTTCCCTGCTCCATCACTAGCCCTGCTCTCCAGGCTGCTGTGTGCCCAGGCAGGCAGGCTGCCCCTCCTGCTTGGAGCGCCCCCCGCATCCTGGGGTAGGAGTGCAAGCTGAGAGCCGGGTGGAAAAGGGGAGCGGGAGGCAGCAGTTAAGTCTGTGAGGAGGGGTCAACCTGGACACGAGCCTGCAGCCACCACCTGGGTGTGCAGGGTGCCCTCCTGGCCTGGAAACCTGCCGCCATGGAAACTGATCATCAGTGAGCTCCTGGGCAGAACCCAGCCTTTGAAAATACTCAACTGTTTCATGAACAGGGCTCACGCCCATGCATGTGGCTGTGACAGCTGGCTCAATTCAGGGCTAATCCTGCAAACAATTTCTCCTGTATCTTTTCCTGCCTATGGATCACAACTTCTTATGTCCTCTGTCCCTGTGTCCAGGGAGCCAAGAGCAGGGGACACTAAGTGTGTGAGGCTGGACAGGTTTGGGACAGGGGTGTGGGGTGCAGGATAGACTATGGATCATGCCAGCCCCATGCAAAGGCGTTCAAATTCTATTAAAAACAATGCACATCTGACAGCCAACTGCAGCACACTGGGCTGCCAGTTCCCAAGCTCAGCCTGGGAGCTTGACACTCTCTCTCCAAGTTCTTTTCCACCGCCTCCCTTAAAAGGTAAAGAGGGCAGCATGCTAGCTAATTTTAATTGAGGATTTACATTATTCCAGAAACTTTATTTGCACTAAGTCATTTCCTCTCATAAAACACCCAATGATTTAGGTACAGTTATTCTACTCATTTTACAGACAGGAAACTGCAGCACAGAGAAATTAAGTTAATCACCCACAAGCACACAGTGAGGAAGCAGAGATGCTAGGAGGAAACCCAGGCAGCCAGACTCCCAGGTTCCCATCCTCTGGGAAGGGTATCTAGTGCCCAGCAAGGTTTGCTTCTCGATGAAGGAACTGTCTTCTCTATTTTGACACAAAATGGGACACTGGCTTTATCACACCTCTTGGAGAGAGGTCACACACTTCCCCACTGTAGAGGGGCTGGAAAAGGCTCTGCCTTCTTTGAGGGATCCCCCATCTTTGAGAGAGAGGAAATGGAGGTGGACAACAGGCACCTGAAAAGATGTTCAACATCACTAATCATCAGGGAAATGCAAATCAAAAACCACAATGAGATTATCACCTCAAACCTGTCAGAATGGCTACCATCAAAAAGAGCACAAGTAACAAATGTTGGCAAGGATGTGGAGAGAAGGGAACCCTCTACACTGTTGGTGGGAATGTAAATTGGTGCAGCCACTGCGGAAAACAGTATGGAAGTTTCTCAAAGAACTAAAAACAGAGCTACCACATGACCTAGTAATTCCACTCCTGGGTATATATCTGACAAAAAAACAAACACACTAATTCAAAAAGATACATGCATCCCAATGTTCACAGCAGCATTATTTAACAATTGCCAAGATATGGAAGCAACCTAAATGTTCATCAACAGATGAGTGGATAAATATGTACATATACATTATATATAAAAGAATGAAATTTTGCCATTTGCAGCAACATGGATGGACTTGGAAGGCATTATACTAAGCGAAATAAGTCAGACAGAGAAAGACAAATACTGTATGATATCACTTATGTGTGGAATCTAAAGCCTATAACAAACAAGTGAATATAACAAAAATGAAGGAAACTCACAGATAGAACAAACTAGTAGTTACCAGTGGGGCGGGGGGGAGGAACATAGGGATGGGGGAGTGGGAGGTACAAAAAAACTACGGGGTGTAAGACAGGCTCAAGGATGTATTGAGCAACCCGGGGAATATAGCCAAATGGTAAATGGAAAGTAACAATTAAAATTTGTATAAAATATCAATACAAATTAAAAAAAAACTTTTTTAAAAGAGGAAGTCTCCCTTGAAGCTTCAGAGATCACTCTTCCAGAGGCACCTGATTCTTGGCTGCCTTGGGTCTGTCCCCTTGCCCTGGACTGAGGCTGACCTCTCACAGCCAAGTTCCCACTCTGCCTGGATGCTTCCTACCCTCCAGCACATTCTTCCCTCTTCCTGGACTCCTCCTCCACCTTCTGGTCCTGACAGCAACTCAGTGGAGACGTCCCTCACCCTCCTCAGGCTTCTCCAGGCTAAGGCACCTGCCCCCATCCCTATGCCCCGTAACGCCTGGCACATACTCCCAATACAGGAAGGAATTTGCACGATTCATTTTTATTCATGAGTCTGTCTCTGAAAACTTCACCAGCTCCCCCAGGACAAACCGCAAATATATATTGCAAATATGCCTGCAGCTGTCCAACAAACAAACATTGCAAACCGTAAGAGGAGTCCGAGAAATAAAAAAGCCAGTGGGGTCCCTAAACTGAAGTCATTCTTAACCCTCATGGGGGGCCTGGTTCTCTGGGACCCACTGCTGCCCCTAGCCTCGTCCTTCGTGTCAGACCTCTGGTGGCGGCCCCAAGCTGCCTGTGAGCCCCAAGTGGTGCTCATACCCGTGGTCATTACAGACAGCACTGGGGCCCCAGCCTGGCCTCCCACATCCAGGGACACTGTCTCTCTTGCTTGACTTGTCACTGATCTGTCATCTGCCACCAGGTGACTGCATGGCTCACAGTGTGCATCTGGTTTAATACAGAGAATGTATGAAGAAAAAATAAACTTTGAGCCAGGAATGACGACAGGTCAGAAGAAAATACTTCTACCGAAGTTTCTGGATCGATTGTGGTCTCTCATTTTTCAGTGGAGTAAATGTAACCAGAAACCCCAAGTAAAAACGCTGTCCTTTCCTGTCACAACACTGTGGTCTCCCTTGAGCCTGTCTGCAGGCACCTCTGGGGTCTCTGCACTCTGACCCCAGACTTCCAAGCAACACACCTCCTTCAAGAACCTGCTTTCATCTTAATTCAGGTCTTCTCAGCCTTGGCACTACTGACATTTGGGGTTGAATAATTCCTTGCTGTGGGGCTGCCCTGTGCATTGCAGGATGTTTAGCAGCATCCGTGGCCTCTGCCCACTAGATGCATCGCATTCCCCCACCCCTCCATCCTCAACAACCTAAAATGAATCCTGACATCGCCAAACGTCCTCTAAGGGGCAAAATCATCCCAGGTTGAGAACCACGGTCTTAACTCACCCTTGTCCCCTGCCATCACTCACGCAACTTCATCTCCCTCCAAGGAACCAATATTTTAGACACTCAGACAAAAATCTTATCGTCTTCTTGCTGTTCTGTTTTTCCAGTCACCCACCAAAATCCTATTAGTTGTATCATTAGTTAACCTAGGCTTGAATCTGAATTCAATCCTTTATTAGCCGTGTTCCCTGACAATTTAGGTAACCTCTCTGCACCTGCTCTGCATCAGCAGAATGGAGACGATCATTTGGACGGCTGCTGTCCAGTTCAGATGAGATCAAATGCGCATGGCCTGGCAGCAGTAGGCACTCGGGAATTTGTTTGTTCCTGGATATCCATTACCACTTCTTTTCTGGGGAGTGACAAGGCGGAGAGATGAAAAATCCCCACCCTTCTGTCTCCGTTCCAGTGCCCTGCCCACTGTCCTTTCCAGTGACTGTGTGGAAGGGAGCACAGTTCATCTTACAGCTAAGACCCACAGAGGATCAGGCAGCCCCAGGAACCAAACTAGAGGCAACGTCAGGGCGTTCCCTGGGCCTCTGTTCTCACCCAGCGTACAGGGGACCATGCCCACAACAGCCCTCTCCAGATCAATCAGCAGCATTTTCCTAGGGTCCTGTTCACAGAAGCCCTCTCCCCTCTATTCCCACCCCCAACCCAGCACCGGGACTGGTGTAAGCCCACAGTCTGTGTCAGGGAGGTTTTTCCATACGACCACAGGCAAATGTTTCCAAATGTGGCATCACAGATACAAAACTCTGTGTAAAACCCTCTCCCGAAGCAGTTTATTCAGTTCATTCTCAGGATTCGTGAATCACGGTAATTCTGTTCTATGAAGTGGCCGCAAACACTGAATTAGCGAACAGTGAACCATCGCTCCCAGGGGAAATACACAGTTAGGCTCCTGCCAGTCTCTGGCCACGGCAGCTTCATCAAGAGATCAATATTTAACCTTGTTTTGTATGTTTCTGCTTAAAGACACCTTATTTAATCTGTTTTTGTTTCATTAACATTAAACTTGCAGCCCATCAGCTCTGTCACTCATGCCTGAACCAAGCTTATCTAACACCTCTTTTCTCCATAAAGCACATCACAGCCTTCTCGAACTTAGGAACTCTAGACAGCACTTCAGCACTATGCTTGGGGGCTGTTTCAAACAGCAGAATCACCAACAAAAAGCACAAAAATGCAGCACTAAATATACCACACAAAGGACACCTGTTTACATCAGGAGAGCTGAAACAAGCAGGCAGAGCATGGCCTTAATTGACCTTCACTGGAGATGCGCATGTGGGGCGACTCAAATTTTTCCCCACTCTGCATATGTGACAGATGATCACAAAACTGCCACAAGTATTGATTCTGAGGTTTCAAATAAAGTTTAGCGAGTAGGTGAGTTCGCAAATACGGAATCCACCAATAGTGAGGACCGAACGTATATGCCTATACCTACCTAAGGATCTACACACGCACCCCCTCTGCACGGACCTGCCTCTCAGCACAGGCAGGCAGCTGGCTGAACGTGAGTGCTTTGGGATGGTGGACCCCCGGCACCCCAGCTCAGTGTCCTGAGGCCAGCAAACAGGTGTCAGCCCTGTTTGTTCCTCTGGTTCGGGGAGGCTGCTGGCTGTCAGGAGGAAACTTCATGTCTGCATAAGCACTGTGTAGCCAAGGCAAGACACTGCATGGAGCGGGGATCCACCCTCACTGGCTGTTTTTGGTCAGGAGAGACCTGCAGGTTTGAGGGTCTACTGGGAAAAATGGGTCCGCTCATTAAAAAAAAAAAAAAAAAAAAAAAGGAACCATAACCATCTAGCTTCCCTGGGGCTCCTTCTGGGTCCCTGGAAACGACTTATAGCTCATCCCCTAGCTACTTGCTTTCATGCTGAAGGAGTGTCACAGCAAATGGTCACAGACCTGGAATTCCATGTCAACTCTGGTGCACCAGCTGTAGGGAGAGCAGTGGACGCAGGCCTCTCCCCACCCTGCAGGCACCTCCCATGAGCGACTCCACAGCATTGCTGGAGCTCCAGCTGCCCAGGCTTGGGGACAGGTCACCAGCTGTGGCTTTCATCATATCTCTCCTTGTTTTAAAAACAGAACCCAAAGACAGGCATGCAAATATCCTGCACTGTGGCCACATTTTAAATCATACACTAAAATGTAGTCAACAAACCCTACCTCTCTCCTACATGTGCAGCCAGGACATTGCTTATGAAGTGTTCTGAACAGCTTGGGCAAAGGTGCTATATTTTGATGGCAATGCCTTTTTTTAATGGCCCCAAGGCTCTTTTTTTTTTTTTTTTTTTTCCTGGTTGGAGTTAAATGTTTCTCCGTGTGATCAAGAAAAGTCTTTTTGCCTTTTAGCATTTAGCTGAGAGGGGAAAACGCTATACTACCTTGGACACCATGGCAAATATAATACTAGAAAATTTTGGCACATAAAGTTAGGAAATGAGAGGGCTCGTCGACCATTGCTGCCAGCTCCAATTTTCTTCCGGCCAGCAATCCAAGGGGCTAACTCTGGCAACTCCCCACCACTCAGTCTGGATCCTAGACCAGTTTCCACCATCAGGAGGCCTGTAGACAGAGCTAAATAAATCCCTTCCATGGGATAGCAGAGATTTCTTGTGGGAGAACCAAGGGGCAAGTCTTGGTGATGGCAGGAGCATTGCTACCAGGAAAGAAATTATATAGGTTGAGTGCTACCAAGTCAAAGTAGATTTTGGTAGTGTTCCTGATGAGAGACAATAATAACAAAAGGGCTTGCCTGGTGGCACAGTGGTTGGGAGTCCGCCTGCCGATGCAGGGGACACAGGTTCGTGCCCCGGTCCGGGAAGATCCCA
>NW_021146585.1:16128-25000 GCF_002837175.3 Physeter macrocephalus
GCGCGTCCGGAGCCTGTGCTCTGCAACGGGAGAGGCCACGGCAGTGAGAGGCCCGCGTACCACAAAGAAAAAGGAAAAAAAAAAAAAATAATAATAATAATAACAATAAAAAGAGACAAATGTAAGAAATTTTACTCCATAAGAACAATTAGTTCTGGGGCTTCCCTGGTGGCGCAGTGGTTGGGAGTCCGCCTGCCGATGCAGGGGACGCGGGTTCGCGCCCCGGTCTGGGAAGATCCCACATGCCGCGGAGCGGCTGGGCCCGTGAGCCATGGCGGCTGGGCCTGCGCGTCCGGAGCCTGTGCTCCGCAACGGGAGAGGCCCGCGTACTGAAAAAAAAAAAAAAAAAAAAAAGAACAATTAGTTCTTAGTGTCCACATATGGTGGCCAGATAGTCCAAACTAACCCTGCCCCCACCAAATTTATTCATTCACTCATTCATTCATTTAACAAATATCTACTAATTGCCTGTATGTGCCAGGCACGTTGATGCATACAACAGTTGTTTTGTACAGTGAAAAAACATGATTCACCCCTCAAGGTAGAGTGGGGAGACAGGTACATGAGCAACAGATGCCCTAACATAGAACAATGGTGATGGATGGCAGTGTCACGTGCAGTGCATCATTGGAAGTGAGCCCCTGTGTGTGCTGCGGGGCAGGCGGGGAGGGGTGGGCAGCAAAGGCTTCACAGAGGAGAAGTCTCTTGAGCTGACTCTACATGAAGCAACTGGGGTCGCCCAGATCCACTGGGTGGAGGAAACAGAAAGAGGGTCCCAAGCAGAGGAACCAGCCCATGCAAAGCATAAAGGTGCCAATATCCAGGGCCACCCTAAGGGTGACTAAAAGCAGTGAAGTGCCTGCCATTAGGGCATAAAGATGATGGGTGTTTGTGAGTGCCGACCTCACACACTGTGCATGTGTGAGCACGTGTGTAAGTGGCCTGCACGTAGGTGTGCATGGTGCACCTGTGTGCATGCCGGGAGTTACACGTCTCCACCCCAGCTCCTTCTCACTCCCTGTCCGTGACGGAACTTCCTTTTATTAACACCAGAATTTGGTACAATTTGTCCCCATGGTGGTTTGTGGAGCCCTACTCATCTCACCTAGTGACCAGATGTAATAAATTAGAAGCACTGTTCTGTTTTAGGGGGGACACTTTCATGCTGCAAAATAAACAGAGTCCAGAGAATTCTAGGGGGCCAGCCTATTACTCATACATACTCTGTCTCCAATAATCCCAGCAGAACTCCACAGAGTTTACTTGAGAGAAAGCTCTCAGGAGGCTAGAAAGCATCACCTGAATGATGCTAGCTAAACTCTTCCTGCTTCTCCCCCTCCTCCTCCCAAAGAGAAGTGGAGGAAGCCAAGAGTGGGCTGGGGAGTCCAAGCAAGAGACTGGACTTTTCCAGTCTCTGATGCTACACTGAAAATGGGGGCACGTCTTTTCCTCTGCAGCCTTTATGATCATTTCCTCTGAGAAAGCGGACGTGCACTGTACTTTGATGGATGGGCTGTGAGCTGCTTGCCTGGGTACTTTCCGAGGCAATTGGGGAGAGGAATAGAGCAAATGCTCAAAGTGGAAGCACCTGAACAAATAAGGCGCTCAGAAGGGAAAGAATATACGGGCATTTCAAAGCCACCTTGCATCTCTGCAGGAAGAGGAAAGACAGAGCAGGGAGTGGAGCCTTCTTCTTGGTTCAGCTGCCTGAAGAGCTGCCCCTTTAGAACTCCTGGCACCAAATCTTGCAGACAAAGTAGACAGGAAGAGAGCTTATGCCAGCGGGATTTGGGAGATTGCTGGAGCAGCAACCTTGACCTTTATTCCTGCCGCTATGCCCTAGTGCCTCTTAAATGGTTGGCTTGTTGAAAGTAACCACAGCCCCGAACTGTGCTTTTGATATTTGATAGCTTCCTGGATCTGGATATTTAATATCTGATAGGTAACAGGATCCAGGAAAACAGGCTTGAAAACAGGAGCTGGAAGTCAACAGGACCAGGACCAAATGGTGAATCCACCTGTAAAATGGGTTTAACTTATTTCATCTGGGATTATTTGTAGGCCATGGGATTCATCCAAGAATGGATTATTATTTTATATCAAGTGCTTATCTGTCCTCACCACGTAGCAATGTTTTGGGGTTATGTCCCCACATCAGCTCCTGTGTATGAGGGAGGGAGGGAAGGAGACAAATAGCATTATTATCCAAAGAGAAGCATAACTAGGGTAGCTATTCTACCACAGGATACCATATAAAGCTTCAAGTGGGGAGCTATTTGTACTCTTATGGATTAATCTAGACCCCAGTTCGCTTCTGCTTACAGTAATCAAACTAGAAAACTGTACTCTGTGCTTCCTTATACCTCTCCTGCATGCTGTGATAATTAAAAAGCTCTTTTATCATGTAGAATTTTTATTTAAAAGAAATATAAATGCAAGAGCCACTGCATTTATTTCGACATAAATTCTTAAATTCTTACCATCTAATCACTTCTGTGCCTATTTAGAAAGAAAACCATAAGCGACACAAATGGATTAAGGCATTTCAAAACTCCTTCAGAGGGAACTCCTCTGGATCATTTACATGGAGTTTTTGCTATGGGCTGAATGTCTGTGTCCCCCCCGCCAAAATTCGTATGTTGAAATCCTAATTCCCAATGTGATGGTATTAGGAGGTGGGCCTTTGGGAGGTGATTGGGCCATGAGGGTGGAACCCTCATCAATGCGATTAGTGCCTTATAAAAGAGACCCCAGAGAGCAACTTTCTGCCATATGAGGACACAGTGAGAAGACAGCCATCTATATGAACGAGAAAGTGAGCTCTCACCAGACACTGAATCTGCCAGGCCCTTAATCTTTGATTTCCCAGCCTCCAAGCCTCCAGAACTGTGAGCAATAAATGTTTGTTGTTTAAGCCACCCAGTCTGTGGTATTTTTTTTAAATTATTATTTTATTTTTGCGGTACACGGGCCTCTCACTATTGTGGCCTCTCCCGTTGCGGAGCACAGGCTCCGGATGCGCAGGCTCAGCGGCCATGGCTCACGGGCCCAGCCGCTCTGTGGCATGTGGGGTCTTCCCGGACCGGGGCACGAACCCGCGTCCCCTGCATTGGCAGGCAGACTCTCAACCACTGCACCACTAGGGAAGCCCCTGGTATTTTTGTTATAGCAGCCTGAACACACACTAAGACAGTTTTAAAGCCATTTATAAAGTGATTTGAAAGAAGAGCTCAAAATCCCGGACCGGGGCACGAACCCGCGTCCCCTGCATTGGCAGGCAGACTCTCAACCACTGCACCACTAGGGAAGCCCCTGGTATTTTTGTTATAGCAGCCTGAACACACACTAAGACAGTTTTAAAGCCATTTATAAAGTGATTTGAAAGAAGAGCTCAAAAACACAAATTATGTCTCATCTCTCTTGCTGTCCGAAAATTAAAGAAAAGAAAGGAAAAAAAGGCAAAAAAATTTCAATGCAAAGCTTTTGTCTTCTCCATGACTAAAGCTACCCTTTGGAAGTAAAATGCCATACAAATGTGATTTGTGGTACAGCAGCCAAACTCTTTGCAGAAGCAAAGGTTCAAATCTTTTACATTCTGCAAAGCACCACCTTATCACTCAGCCTTGGGTTGAAACTATCTCTTTACATGAGTCGTGCCAGCTGCTGGCTCTGAGAAGTGTCACTAAGCCCCAGGCATGCCCAGGTTAATTGGGATTGAGAATGCTTACTGCTCCTAAGGGACCCATTGAAATAAATATTCCTAAATTTTGCACTTGAAAAGCACATCTCTGCCCAGTGTCTTAACACAAACCTGCGTCCACAAAACTCAGGTGCTGGGCTCAATTCCTTGGTGGGGTTATAGCCTGAACTGCTCAGAACTGCAATTCTGTGCCCAGATCCATGAGGGATTTTTCTGCCCAGGCACCTTGCGGACACAGTGATGTCACGTTGTATCCAGTGGCAAGAACATCTTGCTGAGAGATGCTGGTGCTCGTGATACATCAGAGGATACTTGTTCCCCGGTCATCAGAATCCTCCTCGGCTTAAACTCTGCTGCCCCCACTCCCCGACTGTGACCCACTCTGCCTGTACTGGCGTCAGCACTGGTCTCGGTCAGTACCAAGCCTGCACTCCTCTTTCCCCTGCGTCCCAAATCTGTCACAAGGCAGAAACACCCTGACCTCATCGCCAGCCATAAGTGCAGCCACCGTGCAGATGGGGCGGCCAGCCTGGGCCCCCGTTTCTGTCTGGGTCATTTCTCCACCTAGCTCCACTCAACCTTGTTACTTCAGATCAGAGCTGCCCATAATTAGCTGGGCACAAACGCCCTGTGGCAGCCAGAATGAGCAGGCCTGGATGCCTTCTGGGTGACTCACTGAGATCCAAGCTAGGATGAACCACACCGACTCTTAACAGAATTGCCCAAGAAGGATGCTGAAGGCAGCAAGCTTCGAGCTTCACAAGATCCCATTCTGGGCTCCTCTTTGAGCTTCCTCCCTCCCTTCAACATAGCGAGGGGCTGGAATCAATGTCTCCGGGCCGGACCAGCTCAGATGACTATGCCTCACTCTCTCCAGAGACCTCCAGCAGCAAATTCTGGGAGTGGAAGCCATTTAGAGCAGAGTGTCCACACTCACTCCTAAGAACTGCCCCGAGTGCACGCACACAGACACACTCACAGACACACACACACACACTCACAGACTCACACACACGTACACTCACACACACACAGAGACACAGACTTACACACACACATTCACACACAGACTCTTATACACAGACTCACACACACACCCTTGCTAACTCCCCCCAATCCGAGTGTGCCCTCAGGCACAGCATCCCTTCCCCACCTGCTGCATCTCCGCAGGGCCTGCCCTAGGGCGAGTCCCGCCGTCACAGCACCTGAGCAAGGCCAGGCTGGTAAGAAGAGGAAGGAGGCAGCTGGCAGGAAAGCGAAAAAAGAGTGAAGGGAGCTGCAGAGCCTGGGTGTGGGTTACAAAGGGAAGAGTCAATGAGGGATATTTTTAGAGAGCCTGAAGCTGAGAAAGCCTCAGAGGCCCAAATGAGATTATTCCTCACGACGGAGGATATTTATTTCCACCCATCAGGTCTAGTTTTAAAAGTCCTTCTTCAGTTCCACGCAGAGTCCAGGGATTTGAGCAGGGTCTCGGGCTTCTAACTCATTGTTGGACATTCAACCATCCAACGGGGCTAAACGGCTCCTTCAGAGGAGCCTGCGGGAGAGGCCTGGCCTGGGTTCCCAGGCGCAGGGATGGGAGTGGGTCCTCACGTGTTTTCCCCTTTAATCCCGTTGCTTCTCTCACTCTCTCTGAGGCACAGGGTTTAACATACACCTCTCTCTCCCCAAAGTTTCTGAAAACCCTCAGCACCACAGCGTGTCCTAGTCTGTGTGCTGTCACTAAGGAGACAAGTCCCGCAGAGCCTCTCAGAGGAGGTTATAGCCGTGGTTCTCCAGAGAGCCAGCACAGCACAGGTAGAAAAGTCTAAAGGTAGAACTTCAGGCCACATTAAAAAATGAATGGAAAGAAAACCCAGGATCAGGAAACAGTATGAGGCCTATGAGCAGCTGGATTCCGATCCTGACACCAGCACCTGATCCTCTGTGGCCATGAACAAGTTACTTGTGTTCTCTGAGCCTCCGTGTCCTCATCTGCAAAACGGGGACAATAATAACTTTCCTGTGAGGATCAAAGGAAACAATTCTCAAGAGCATACTCAGTCGCAGAAGATGTGGCACATATATACAATGGAATATTACTCAGCCATTAAAAAGGAATGAAATTGAGTTATTTGTAGTGAGGTGGACGGACCTAGAAACTGTCATACAGAGTGAAGTAAGTCAGAAAGAGAAAGACAAATACCGTATGCTAACACATATATATGGAATCTGAAAAAAAAAAAAGGTTATAAAGAACCTAGGGGCAGGACAGGAATAAAGACGCAGATGTAGAGAATGGACTTGAAGACACAGGGAGGGGGACGGGTAAGCTGGGACAAAATGAGGGCTTGGCATGGACATATATACAGTACCAAATGTAAAACCGATAGCTAGTGGGAAGTAGGCGCATAGCACAGGGAGATCAGCTCGGTGCTTTCTGACCACCTAGAGGGGTGGGATAGGGAGGGTGGGAGGGAGACGCAAGAGGGAGGAGATATGGGGATATATGTATACATACAGCTGATTCACTTTGTTATAAAGCAGAAACTAACACACCCTTGTAAAGCAATTATACTCCAATAAAGATGTTAAAAAAAAAAAAAGAACATAGTCACACACAAAGGGCTTTATTACTTAAAGGGCATATTTTACTAAAAATATTGACTCTCTGTGGCAGAAAAGGACTGCTGTTGCCTGAGCTCCCGCTCCTCCCACAACACATGGTTTCCCAGCCTCCCAGGGATGTCCCAGAACTGAGCTCCAGCTAACGGAACGTGAGTGGATGTGACTGTGCCACCTCCGGCCCAGCCTACAGAACTCTTCGCCCCCCTTCCGCCATATTCCTTCTTCCTCCTCGATGCAAACCCAGCAACCACGCACGTGACATGTTGGAAATGGCAACGCCAAGATGGAAAGAGCCACCACTTGGTGGAGAGCAGCCCACCTGTTATAAAACCTGTTTTGGATGTCACACAAGCAAGAAATAAATATCAGTTTAAGCCATGATGTTTGTGAGGGTTTGCTTGTTATAGCGTCTGTATCTCAACAAATACATTTACAGTATGCAAAAAAAGGGGCACTTTTAAATGTGTCACCTAATGATTCCCCGCCACCACCACCACCACGGGGGGGTGGGGAACAAATCACAAATGACTGGGCCCTTGTATCTACTTTTGGAGTTCAGCCCTGATTACTCCCACAGAGGTCATGTGACCTATGGATCATTCCAGGTAAACTGATAATCTTGAGTGAGTTTTCTGGTGTCATCACAGGCTTCCTTTTCCTGCCAACTTATTTTTACAAATTGAAGACACGCAGATTACCCATCCATACAAGTACCACCTACTGCAATAAAATCACATGATACACCCCACAATCAGATCCAGGGTGACTTGGGATGTCTGTTCTCATTATCCATGCCTCTTTCTCCTTAGCACAGCACTCAAGAGTTCAGGGTCCCAGGCTGCCGTCCCTCCTGTCCCTCGGAGTGTTAGACCCTCAGTAGAGAAACATCTGTGCATACTGGGGGGGGGGGTGGAGTGCACTGAACAGCCTGAGATGAGCCAGTGGGCAGGCTTAGGCTGAATCCATCACAAGGCTCCTAAGACATCACTGCGGAGGCTTTCCTTTGGGTTTAGACCTTCCAAAGCCACTTCCACTGTGTCATCCTCCCTCCTCTCCCGCCGGCCCTCCCCTCAGTTCCAAGTCTCTTCTACAGTTGTTTATCCAGGTTTCACTTACTTCCTGTATTCCCTCTCAGGTCACAGGAAATCCTTGCTCTGTAACTCTTAAAATTGCCACTCCATTCTGTATACCTCATGTGCCACTTCCTGCTAAAGTCTGTGGCATTTTCAGAGAATTTCCAAAGGACCTACAGAGGACTTTCTCAGACCCTGTAAGCCTGGGAGATGGCTGCACAGAGACCGAGCAGGGCTGAACTCAATCAGGGCTCAGTTACATCCCACCCTATGACCTTGAGTAATTATCTCAAGTCATCTGACTCTGGGTTCCTTCTCCCACATGACAGAGATAACAGTACCTTCGTCCCAGGGTTTTCATAAAAGTAAATGCATTCACTCAACATACATTTACTGAGTCCCTTCCATGTTCTGAGACCCGTGATAAGCTTTAAAGATGTAACAGTGGATGATGCGCTCTCACAGGGTTTACGTTTTGTTGAGGAACAGCAACAGATAAACAAATAAATATAAAACACACAGTGGAGATAAGTGCTGTGAAGAAAAAAGAAAGCCAAGGAAGGGGACCAAGAGTGAAGGTGGGGGGTGAGTGGGGGCCGGGTGTTCAGGGAAGGCCTTTCTGATGTGGTGACAGATGGACAGAGGCTTGAGTGAAGTGGAAGAGCACATGCAAAGGCCCTGAGGTATCCTCCATAACATAACATACAGGAAAATGCACTCAAAAGTGCTCTGAAAATGTGAGACACGGTTGATCTCTGAAATCCCACCCAACTTTGACTGAGATGTTTTCAACAACCCTTTCTTTGTGCCCTCAGAGTAGAACCAGAGAGCTGGCCCTCTGCACCACCATCCTCCCCCTCAAGAAGATAAGCCACTGCTGCAGATGACCTTCAGAGCAGAATCTGCATATGCCTTCCTTCAGGCAAAGGAGGAGAGCTAGCCTGAGGAGTTCAAACGCTGGCGCTTGGCAAAGCAGCCTGATGCTGCCTTTGTTATCACACCCTCGCCAGCAGCCAAGACTTAATGAATCTTCTACAAATGCTTTTTGGAATTCTACTGGGGTTGTGGATAATGCATTTAGGAGATAAAGAAATTGACTGGAATGAGATGAACTAAAAACTCAAAGATCACGTTTCAGACAAGTCCACTTTAAGTCGAGGGTTCTCGGAGCAGAATGGCAAATTTCATTCAGAAAAGGGCAGCTCCAGAGAGAAAGTAATGTGATCAGTTCTGAGAACAGAGTCAAATAAAGCCAGGTAGCTGAGCAGAGAAAGGTCCAGAAGAGGCATCAAGAAGATAACTAGTATGTACAGAGAGAGGAATCCCAGGTGGCAATATCAAAGGAAAAACCAATTAGTCATATAGAAAAGTGAAAGCATTATGATAAAGCAATCATAGCAAAAGAATGTCTGCTGGGATAAATAACATAGCTCTCTAAAAATACAATCATAATTTGAAAGGAATGAGTTCAGCAGCTCCTGGGGGATTTGGG
>NW_021146586.1:0-6213 GCF_002837175.3 Physeter macrocephalus
CAAATAAAATACATAAATTAAAAGCAAAACAAAACAAACATACAAAAAAAAAGAACCAAAAAAGAAGCACAAAACTTATTAAAAAAATAAATAAAAAGCATGTTCTTGAAGAATGTTTTAAGGACATGGGAAAATTTTCATGATAAGGGAATTGATGGAAAAAATGGGACACAAAATTATCTGTAGTATGTTTATGACATTGTAAAACAGAAAATATGTATACATAAGAATAGGCTGAAAATACACCAACATATTAACAGTTGCTGTAATTGGGTAGGATTATAGGTGATTGTAGTTTCCTTCTTTTTATATTTTTCTTTATTCAAAAATTTCTATAACAGGCAGACATTATTCTGAAAATTCAGCATATTCAGAAACCCCCCACCCCCCGACTATGTGAGTTTGTGTTTGTGTGTGTACACGTGCTTAATCTGGGTCTTATCACACTGGAAAAAAAGAGTTTTCTTCAAATTCTATTTATGAGACAGTAAGTGCCTGTGTATAAAACCTGTCTTTGGTGGAAAAAAATCTCTCTCTTTTCTTTAAGTTATTCATCTTTTTTCTTTCTTTTAAATCTTTTGGCTGCCGCACCACACGGCATGTGGGATCTTAGTTCCCTGACCAGGGATCGAATCTGAGCCCCCTGCCTTGGAAGCTTGGAGTCTTAACCACTGGACCACCAGGGAAGTCCCTCTTTAAGTTATTAAAAAATTTTAAGTTATTAAAAAATTGAAATCATTTCTTATTCTATTTAAATTCTTTTTTTTTTTTTTTTTTTTCGGTACGCGGGCCTCTCACTGTTGGTGGCCTCTCCCATTGCGGAGCACAGGCTTGGGACGCGCAGGCTTAGCGGCCATGGCTCACGGGCCCAGCCGCTCCGCGGCATGTGGGATCTTCCCGGACCGGGGCACGAACCCGTGTCCCCTGCATCGGCAGGTGGACTCTTAACCACTGCACCACCAGGGAAGCCCCTCTTTAAGTTATTAAAAAATTGAAATCATTTCTTATTCTATTTTTAAGTTTTTGGGTCAAATGCTGCTGTGGTAACTATGGAATGATGAATGCAACTAACAAATAATTTACTGAAAGAGCATGCATGCTCATAGTAAAAATACATATCTTGTACAAAGGGTATATAATAAAAATTTTCCCTGCCCAAGAAGCAACCACTATTAAGTTTCTTATATATTCTTCCAGAATTTTTCTATGCATGTTGTCATGCAACCATCACCACAGTCCGGATATTCAGCCTGGGGCTTTGTCATTCAACATTACGATCTGGGAGATGGTGCTGTATCAGCAGGTATGGTCTCCCTCATTCTTTTCGATGGCTCTATAGCTTTCCATTGCATGGGTGTGCCATCATTTATTATTTAACCAGTGCTCTCCTGGTACTTCCCAGTGTTAAGGAGGCTGCAGAAGAAATCTCCGTGCATTCTTCTTTGCACCCGTGATCGTGGATGTGTCTGTAGGGTTCATTCCCAGTAACAGGATTGTGGCTCTGATGCACTGAGAGGTATGTACTTTTATCATTTGATAGACTGAAAATTGTTTCTAATTTATGTTCCCACCTTAATGTTTTTGAGAGAGCCTATTTGTTTGAAGATGAGTTTAAGACAATCTAATAAGATAAAAGCTGCCTAGTCTAATTTGGTACAAGAAGTGGCAGAGATCATCATCAGTTAGATGTCTCAGTGTATTTGTACGTGTGTGTATAGAAGTACATAACCTTTTCATTGCCTAATGTATATAGTGTGTCTGGTACTTTAAAAAAAAAAATGCTTCATTGAGGTCTGGTTGATAAACAAAAAACTGTAGATATTTAATGTATACAACTTGATGTGTTTGTGTCTGGTACTTTTAAAATCTCTCCATCCCTGGAAATCACACAATTAATATATGTGGGGGACAATAAATTAGACATCACTATTGTGATGGGGCTTTTAAAATGAGAACAATCGGGGAGGGCCGAGCCGGGTCTGGGCTGCCCCTCGGTGGAGTAGCTGTGCGGGCCTCTCCCCAGGACCTTGCCGTGAATTCTGCTTTGGGCCAGCAGGGGGCGCTTGTGCTCCCCACTGGCCACCCGGCTGTGAACTGGACTGAACAGCGTAACCCGCTGTTGCCCTGAACGTATAATTCTCAAACCTCCTACCCCACCGCAAGGAAAACCTCGGAGAATTTTCTTCTGGGAAGAGCGATTGGCCTAACCTCTTAGGAGGAGAAATTGCATCGCCGAGCTTGTCTGGGAAAGTAAAATCTCCTTCCGAAGTGGTCTTAGGGGGAAGGAGAAAAACCAGCAAAGACCATGCGGAGGAGGGAGGTGGTGCTGGGGAGGGCTGGAAACTGCGGGACAGCGGTTAGGGCTCTGCGTGGGAAATGCCTCCGGTATAGGCTGGAGGGTGGTGGAGACACCGAGCAGTGCAAGATTACTTGGGGGGTGGGGAGAGGTAGTGACCTCCCACCTGAGCTCTGCTCGGACCTCAGGCGAGCTCGGGAGACCCCTCCCCCATCACCTACCGTGACTAAATGCCACTGGAGACACAGCTGTGACTAGAAGGGCCTGGTCCCTGCTCTCACAGAGCCTGCGGTGCAGGGGATAGTGTTTGGGATGGGAGCAGAGGAGCCTTTGGTGGGTCTCCTCCAGACGTGAAGGGGAGGAGGGCCCAGGCTGACGGGTTTAGACTCTGGACACCCTGGGATGGGAGAGAAGATTGGAAGGATCTGGGAGCAGAGATGAGCCGAACCAGAGCGGATGGGCTGGGAGGCCCACTCAGCAGGGGAGAGAGCTGGCTACCAGGGGTCAGTGGGGGAGCCAGGAGCTCTGAGCTGGGGGGCACCCACACCAGAGTCCTGTAGGAGGAAGGATGGGGCATTATGGCCCCCACTACAGGCGAGGCTGGGCCGTGCTTGGGCACTGTGTTGTGTCCTGCTTTGAACAAGAAGCCCTGATTTGGCAAAGGCTCTGATGGGGGGTAAGGGGCTGGGGAGGGAGCAGAGAGAGGGGGAATTACCCTGTCCCTGCTCTCAAAGACAGTGTGATGATGTCAGTGGAAAGAGAAGACAAGTGTGTGAGTGTGTGCACATGCAGACACAACAGCTGTTACCATAAGGCTGTCAGTGATTGGAACCAAAGGAAGCATCCAGATGGCCAAGACTATGTGACCTGGGCAAATACATAACCTCTCTATACCTCAGTTTCCTCGTCTGTAAAATGGGAACAATATTAGTATCAACTTTGTAGGGCTGGTAAAAGGATTAAACACAAAGCAATGCTTGTAAAGCGTGTAGCACAGTCCCTGCACCTAGTAAGTATCACAAATGATTGGTGTTGCTGTCATTTATCATCATCATCATGATTATTTGTCATCTGCTGGAAGAGGAGGGGTGGGGAAGGGTAGGATATGGATGGGCACTGAGAAGACCAGTCATGGGGTGGGCAAGGCAATGCAAGCTGGAGGGGGGAAGAGTGGGAACAAAGGAGAAGAGGCAGGAAGTGTTGGATGACAAAAATAAAACAGTTTAGTAGTGAGTTTAATGTCCTTTATTCAAGGGAAAACAATCCATGGGTTGGGGGAGTACAGGGCCTCACAAAGGGTGGAGCACCCTTCCTGAGGGATTTGAGGCAAGAGTTTCATAGAGCATTAGAAGCCACGAGGAGGAAACAGGGCATGATTGGCTAAGGGGTCAGGGGTTTCCTTGTAAGGCCAGCGGGTCCTCTTTTCTAGGGCCAGGTAAGCTAGCTCCAGCTCAGTTGGAGGATTGCCATTGATGTGTGTTAGGTTTCCTTGACAGTGAGGTGTTTCAGTAAGTGGGGCCTGATTTAGGTTTAGATTTGTGACGTGCACCAGGCCACTGGGGCGACCTCCATTTTGTGGATCCTGATAGATGAATTATCTTTGTCAGAAGGTAACATTCCAAGTCCTTGCTACTCAAAGTGTGGTCCAAGGACCAGCAGCAGCATCACCTGGAGCTTGTTAGAGATGCAGACTTGGGCCCCAGCCCAGGCCTACTCACTCAGAAGGAGCCTCTTATCAAGGCCTCCTAGTAATTTGTTTGCTTGTTGGGTTTGGAGAAGCCCAGCTCTCAGCCACAACTCATGGGAGTAACCAGTTTGGTGGGGCAAGTTGATAGAGGACTGGAGAGATGGGTTGGGACCTACTTCCCCCTAAATGTTTCCACATGCAAGTTGTTAACTAGGATTCAGTATTTGTTTATAGTTTTTTTTTCCTTTGAGGTAAAACTTCTATAACATGAAATGTTCATAATAACTGTCCCTTTGAATTTTTGACAAATGCATCTAATAATGAAACCAGACTCTAATCAAGATATAAAGCATTACCAGCAACTAGAAAGTTCCCCCATGCCTCTTTCCAATCAATCCCTGCCCCAGCCCCTAGAGGCAACTGCCATTCTGATTATTTTCCCTCCACAGATTATTTTGCCTGTTTTAGAACTCCAAATAAATAGAATCAGACGATAGGTTATCTTGTGTAATACTTTTTTCACTCAGTATAATGATTTCGATACACCCCTGTGTTGTGTGTGTCAGTAATTTGTCCCTGTTTATTGCTGAGCAGTATTCTGTTGTGTAGGTATGCCACGGTCTATATATGCGCTAGCCTGTTTCTGGGTTTTTGCTTATTATGAATAAGGCTGCTAGAAACATTCCCGTACAAGTCTTTTTGTGAATGTATATCATCATTTCTCTTGGGTAAGTACCTAAGAAGTGGAATTGCTAGGTCATGGAAGAGGTGTATGTTTGGTTTTATGAGAAACCACTAGACCTTTTTCCACAGTGGTTGTACCATTTTATACATTTACCAACAATGTATGAGTGTTCCCGTTAACATTCTAGTTAGCATTTGGTTTTGTCAGGCTTTTCAATTTCCGCCGTTCTGGTGGGTGTATGAGGTGTTATTTTATACTTCCTAATGATGACTAATGATGATGATTATCTTCTTTTCTGTGCTTATTGGCCATTCATATGTCTTCTTTTGAGACGTGTTTGTTCAAATCTTTTGTCCATCTTTAAATGGGGTTATTTGTCTTTTTACTACTGAGTTATAATGCGTTCTTTCTATATCTTGGATACTGGTCCCTTGTCCGATATGTTTTGCAAGTATTTTCTGTGAGTGGATTTTTACAGAAATCTTGGGTATTGGATTTGGTACCAGGTGGGACTTATGTGGGTGCAAGGCTGGAAGTTATGTGGACCACTGACTTTGGAGTTGCACGCTGCATGTCCCTCACAGGCCTGGTGTGAAGCGCAAATGAGATAACACAGGGGAAAGTCCTTTGCAAAGTACAAGATAAGCGAAGATTTAACACTGACCCTTTGACCATGCGAAGAGGAAGATCCATTCCTCTGCCTTCTCCCCAGTAGTGCAGTCTCTCGGGAGCAGGAGACAGGAGAGAAGAAGCTACCCCTAGGCTGGAAACAGTCTCTCTTGTTAAGATCTGAGTGGTTATAGTGCCTAAACCACACTACAAGCTTTGGCATCACACCTCGGTTCAAATCCGGGTTCTATCTGAGTGCTTTTGTGCACGCCTCCATTTCATGAAAACTGGAAATAATAAACACCTACCTCCCCAGGGTCACTGTGTCATCATTATTATTATTTGCAGAATGTCATGCTGAGAGGGCTGCACATGTTGTGCAGTCCTCACAATGACCTTTTGATGTAAGTCACATCACTTTTTTTTTTTTTCCCTTCGGAAATTGTGGGTGAGTTATAAGGTGCTGCTGGAGCCTCCAGGAGGCTGCATGCGTACAGGCTGCCCTCCTAGGAGTCCTGTCCGGGGAGGGTGGCTCTACGTGCCTGCGCCACAAGAAGCCACCAGGGGGCGCTCGCCTCCTCTTCAGGGCCGGTGCTGAGGCCGGGAGGTTCCTTGCCCCCCACTCTGCTCCCACGTCCAAACTGACCTCTGCGGCATTTTCCAATGCAGTGTAGTTTCCAGAAAGTCCCCATGTGCGGAGAGGGGGCTAACAAGCCCGAGGACCTGACGTGGAACGGCCAGGGAGGGCAGTGCTGGTCTCTGTCCCCTTAAAGACTTCCTTGGGGCAGGGGGCTCACGCAGGGCTGCGGCGCAGGGGAGGGAGCCAAGTTGTGGAGCAGTTTTCTGTGCACCCTGGCCCCGCCCCTTCACACGCCCATTACCTCCCTGGACTTCAAGTCTTCCCCCTCACATCCTGCCCCCCCACCCCCCCGCCCC
>NW_021146586.1:6250-20238 GCF_002837175.3 Physeter macrocephalus
CCCTCACACCCTGCCCCCCCCCCCCCCCCCCGCCCCGGCTGGGGGAGGCATAGCAACTCAGGGCTGAGGGCTGTGCCTGGCCAGGCATGCCCCCGGGTCTCCTGGCCTCCTCTGTCCCCAAGGTGAGCAGTACCTTCGCTTGCTCTCCAGAGACACTTGGGCCTCCACCTGCCAGCCCCCCCCCGCCCCCCGCAGAGAGATGGCTGGGGGGAGGGTGGGGGAGAGTTCCTCTGAGAGCCCTCCGGGTCACAGAATTGCCCCTGACTTGGTCAGGTTGCATTCCCTTGGGGCCTCATGGAAGGTGTCGGGGGTGGGCTCACAGACCCCTAAGCGCCCCTCCCTCCAGCTCTAAGATACTAGGGTACACGGCACCACGTGAAAACGACAGCCTCCTCCTCACCCCCTTTCTGCCACATCGTCTCCACTCCTGGGTCCATCCTGCTCCCCCCACGCCCCATCCTACCGTTTGTGTACTAGTCCACTTGCCCACCTGTCGACTTGCTCAACTGCTCAGCGGCCACGGAAGTAGATGCACTTCTCCCCTCACTCATCCCTACCTCTGTCCACTTGCCCACTCCGTTGTCTGCTCACCCCCTCATCCAGCGAGTGTCTGAACAGCTCAGCTGCCAGTGCTGGTGCTGGGCACAGCCAGCAGGGAAGCTAAGTGATCCAGGACAAAGCCTTTGGGGTCAGAGGGACTGGACGTGAATCCTGACTGTACTGTTTCCAGGCCACATGGAAATGGGCACGTTTCTCAATTCTCTGAGCCTCAGTCTCCTCATCTGTAAAATGGGGACCCTGTGCACCTTCCTCCTCCCAGCCTGGGTGTAAAGATTGGCTTCAGGATTAATTAAAGTGCTTTAACCAGAGCCCAGGGAATGGAGTTGCAGTCACTGGGCCTCTCAGTGGCCATGTCCTGGCTGTGGGGACACCACTTGGCCTGTTCCCCATGGCGGCCCCATCTGCCTCAGGATACACCTGGGACAGGTAGGGGCTCATCCCTACCTCTTGGCCAGGCCGTGCTCCCTGGGCAGGTGGCCCCCACACCCAGTCCTGAAATGGAGGGCGATAATCACCGCCTTCCCACACACCCCCGTCCTCTGCCTTCTGGCCTGCAGGGCACTCTGGGGTTGTATCAGTTCAGCCAAGACACCTGGGAGAACCAGCCTGCTCCCTCCCCTTTTGCAGCCAAGGTCTCCATGACAGCTGTGGAGGGTGGGGACAGGCCTAGAGCATCTGACCCCTGGAAGGATCATTTCCCCTCCCACCTGAGGCCTATACATGGCCAGGACCTGTCAGTTCCCACCCCATTCCCTTCCTTCCACAGGCCCAGTGGGACTGTTCCCTCCAGCTGCTCTGGGGGCTCCCTGGGGGCGGAAGGTGCTTCCTGACCTCAGAAAGGCTAGTCGAGCTAGAGGGTCAGCTGGGGCAGGAGAAGGGAGAGGGCAGGAGCATGGCTGGGGTGGGACTCTGGGTTAAGGGGGGATCTCTTCCCTCTCCCCCAGACAGTCTAGCCAGGAGGCTTCACGGTACCTGGGGGAGCATTGGGTGCCAGCCTTGTCTGGGGGAAAATATGTAGAACTGTGGGTGTGGACTTTGGAGTGGGTCAGACCAGAAGACAAATTCTCCACTCGCTCTGGCACCTTGGGCAAGTCACTGGTAAAAATCTTACTGGTTTAAGAAATGCATGTGATGTGCTGAGCATGTGACCGGCACCGAGGAAGTGCCCTGCGGCTGGGGTGCTGCTGTGGGCGGGGGCCCAGCCTGGCCATTCAGGTTAGCCCAGCGCCCCCACGGCAGCCTCTAGGAGCGATGCGATGGAGCCCTTTTGGGGCCCTGGGTGTCCTTTCCTCCCCTCTGCCAGTCCTCAGGGGACCTTTGGGGGTATATTTCGTGCTGGGGAAGATCCTTCTGCATCCTGGATGGGGGTGCAGGTAGGGGTAGCGGGTAAGGAGCACAAAGCCCTCAGGCCCATGTTTCAGCCTGATGTACTGAATGGGTGTGCGTGTGGGGGAGGGGTTATAGTCTAGAGATGGGCCCAGCTGTGGGACGTGTGGGGCCCAGCTGTGGGACGTGTGGGACCCACGCTCCAGCTGCAGCTGCCCCCTGGGTTGGGGCCCTGGCTCTGGTCTCCTTGCCCCGGGCCACGTGGTTATTATTGGTTTTGCAGAGTCCCGCTCAGTTTTAAGCTCCTGAAGGACAGGGACTATTTGTGTTTTTTTTCACCTTTGTATCCTTGTTGCCGAGTAGGGTGATGGGTGCTGACCGACTGAATGAGATGAATGAATGAATGAATGAATGGACGCTAGGTGGGCACGCGGTCAGGATAGGGTACGTGGACAGTGAATACTGCTTCCTGCTTGGGCACTGAAGAGCCCAGGTGGGCATCCCAGCGGCCTGTGCACGAGCTGCCCTGTGCCCCCCACCTGGCCTGAGGCGGGAGGGAGGCTGGCAGGCCTGGCATGTGCAGCCTTCTTGACCAAGGTCAGGGATTCCCCGTGTCCCATTCCTTGATCCCAGCACCCGCTTTCTGTTCTGGGGTTGGTGCCTCCCTCAGAGAGGGAGCACCTTAAAGGTGGGGTCCCTGGCATAGAATGGGTGCTTAATAAACGTTTGTGCATTGAGGTATCCACTTGCTGGGTGGGTGAGCAGCTCTGCCCAGGACCATCGGCTGTCTGGGGACAGTGCTCCTGACCTGGCCGGCCCACCAGGCTGCCCCAGGGCTGAGGCGCCTCACAGCCTCATGACTCAGTTGAGAAGGAGGGTTTGGGGCCCAGGAGTGCCCTGACCTGCGGTTGGCCGGGACCTGGAATTCCACTCGAGGAGGTGGCCTCTTCGGCCACGCTCCGGCCCAGCCTGGAGCAGGGTGAGTGGGAGGCCACCTTGCCCACACCTGTGAACCTGTGCTGAGAAGAGGCTGGGCCACACCGGGGGGGAGCCCGCATCCGCCTGCAGGGGCAGCCCTCCCCAACCCTGGGACGCAGGGCTAGGCTGGGGCCCTCTGGGGTGCGGGCCCGCGTGGCCAGGTTTCCACGGTGTGGACTCAGGCTGGGATCCAGGCCTGCTCTGCCACCGACAGGCTGTGACCTCTGGGTGTTGCTTGTTTGCCCCGAGTCTGTTTCCTCGTCTGTACGATGGAGATGCTTACATACAATGGAACAGTATTCAGCCATAAAAAGAAACAGAATACGGATCTGTGCTATAATGTGGGTGAACCTTGAATACAGGCTACGTGACACAAGCCAGGCACAAAGGTCTGGATACATGGAGCATCCAGAATATGCAAATCCATAGAGATGGAAAGTAGACTGGTGGTTTCCAGGGGCTGGGGTGAGGGGGGACGGGGAGCAACTGCTTAATGGACATGAGTTTCTTTCTGGGCTGGTGAAAATGATTTGCAGCTGTGTACGGGTGGGAGTGTACACTGTGCATGTGCTAGATACCACTGAATTGTTCACCTTAAAACGGTTCGTTTTCTGTTACGTGAATCTCACCTCCGTGAAAATTATGGGGCTGCTACTGACCTTGCTAGGCGGTTGGGAGGGGTGAGAGAGATGTGAGGTGGATGTGAGGCCCTGGCGGATGTCAGGAATGGAAGCTGCGTTACCCTGGCAGCCGCAACCCTTCCTCCCTCCAATCCAGACTGCGTTCCAGTGCACAGGCCAAGGCGGAGATGAGGGCAGGCGGCTTAGGTTGGCGCATCCTTTAGCCAGAGGTAAAGGGGACTTCTGTGGCTGCTCCACCAGCTGTGGGTCAAGGGTCCTGTGCTGCAGACCCAGGTTCTAGCCTTGGATTTGTTGGGCGGCTTTGGGCTGGGCCTTCAACCTCGGTCTGTTTCTTAATCTGCCCAGACCTGCCTTGGAAAGTGCATGTGACCACTGTGTCTGAGATGTCACCCCTGCCATATCCCTGTACCTCGACCCCTGTCTTCTTCACAGTGCAGACCACTGCCAGGCAGAGCATTAGGAATATCTTGGTGCTTGTGTTTATTGTCTGTCTTCCACTCAGAATGCAAGTTCACAGGGGGGAAATGCTTGATCTGGTTTGTCCATGATGATATTTCCACCACCCAGGGCCTGGCACAAAGTAGGTGCTTAATAAATGTCTGTTGAAGGAACAAATGCACGAGGTCCTACAGTACTAAGTGCTGTGAGGTCAGAGCTATCACCATCCCCACTTTGCAGACGAGGAAACTGAGGCTCTGGGACATGGAAGGGCCACTGTGGAGCTGGGATCTCCCATCAGGCAGCCTGGCATCAGCGCCGTGGCTCGGACCCACCCCACCCTAGGCTGCCTCCTGGCTCCGGAGCTCCTGGTCTGAGCTGCAGCCTAGGGCCTGGAGTGTTCTGCCCCCTCAGCCACCCAGCTCCTCCTGCTCCCAGGACCTGGGTGTCCCACACCCACTGCCCTGAAGCCTTTATCTCAGGCTCACAAGCACCCCAGCGCAGCTCCCTTTCCTGAGAACCTCTGTCATAAAGAAGGCGAGGCGCTGATCTGGCCTGTCTCTCCACCCCGGGCCTTCCTCATCCAAGGGAACCTTTGTTATAAATATGGGGGTCACGCCTTGCATTTGTATTAGACACCTTTCATCTGGGGAGCTCCTGGCTGAGGGAAGGGTAACTAGCTGCTCTCTGGGAAGAGTAAGAGCTTACGTCCCAGCCCAGGCACTAGCTAACTAGGCACGGGGCTGGTCCTCTGGGGAGAAGTGGGTGTACCATCCTCACAGCACGCCCCCTACATTTCCCTTTGCTGTAAGAACTCTTCACAAGGGTCCCTTCTGTCTTAAAAATAAAAGCTATCTTTTATTGAGTGCTTACTATATGCCGAGGGCTTGCTAGTCCCCTCCTGTCTACTGAATGTACCCACCTGTGCAAAGTACTGGGGGCGATTGTGAAATGATAACACCAAGGCTCCTATTATCGAACCTCACTCCTTGCCGGCAGCGGGCCAGTGCTTCACGCATGACCTCATGTAATTCCTGAGAAGCCCTTGGCGTGGGGCGTCACGTGGAATAAGTGCTTGGAAAGTGGTAGCTATCGCTATTCGCCTTCAGATCAACCTTATGAGGTAAGGTACAATGTTATCCTCATCTTCTCAGACGAGGAAGCTGAGGTTCAGAAAGGTTAAGCCACTTGCTGGAGGACACACAGTGAGTCAGGAGCAGAGCCAGTATTGGAACTGGATTGGTTTGAATCTGAAGCTGCAATCGTTTTCCAGATGCTCTTCTCTCCCTCCCCCCAAACCTGGAGGTGAGTAGCCTCCAGGCCTGACTTTGTAGAGTTGTGTGTGGGGTCACTGAGCAGGAGCCTTTTTTTCACCCGTCCCTCCAGCAGTGCACTGGTAGGCTAGGCTTGGACCAAAACACCTTGGAGATCATCTAATACAACTCATCCCCACCCCCATTTTTCGGATGAGAAAACTGGGGAGGGAAGTGACTGTGCAAGGCGACAGCCCTAATGAGCAGATGCCTCCTCACCGAAGCATGAGGCACAGAGGCAGTGGAGTGGCTGGTGGTCACCTCACCCCCCTGCCATCAAACTGGCATTGATACCGAGTAACAAGCATCCTCACAATAAGAGTTCCTGGCTTCCATTCACCATCTTGCTCCCTCCCCGCCTCCCTGCCAGGAGCTGCCCCAGGGATATTTGGGTGGGATGCAGGTTCAGGCAGCTGGCTGGGAACTGAGACTGGGGTCAGGGATGGTGTCCTCCACCTACCTGCCCTGCAGGACAGTCCGGGGGCAGGCCTCACCCTTCGTAGCTCACCTCACACGTCACTGTAGTGACTCCAGAACAGACACACAGTAGGTACTTAAAAATGCTCACTGGAGAAATGGCTGTATCCTGGACCTGCAGGAGGGAGGAGATGAAACATCCAGTGCATGGGTGGGTAGACGGTACACCAGGTCTTCTCACCATTGCTCACCTGGATCCATCAAATGCGGCACTCCCTCAGGCCTTGGGAAGGAGCCTGGGCAGATGTGGATCAGGAAGCAACAAGTTCGTGGGTCATGGGCACTTGGCTGAGGTTCCCGCAGGTGGGACCCCATTCTTGGGCACTGAGGAGGGTGGCTAAGGGCTCAGTATCCAGGTTCCTCTGAATGTTGCCCCTTCTGAAGAGGCAGGTCTTTGGGTACCAGATGCACAGACCTGGGGACTCTGACCCTCTGCTCACCCGCTCCCCCAATCCAGCTCTGTCCCTCCAGTCTCTGCCTCTCCATCCACCATCTACAGCTTCTCACCTGCTCTACCTGCAGCCTCAGTCCCTCTCCCGGCCTCCCCAGGATCTCTTCCCTGCTCTTTCCCGCCTCAACTTAAGGGTTTCCTCAGAGAGGGAACACCAGCCGCCTCATCCCAAATCTGAAATAGTTTTCCATGTATATATGTCCTTTGAGCACCTTATTCTTTTCCTTCATGGGAATTTGAAAACTTTTTCGAATGGAACCTTATATTTATTTATGAGACTATCTCTTTAAACGAATCTCTCTTCTCGGTTAGAGTGGGCCCCATGAGGGTGGGAACTTGGCTGCGGTCGCTTCTGGTCCTCAGTGCCCAGTGGGTAGATGACAGAATCCCCAGGACAGGATGAGCCACTGAGCCAGTGGTTCTATAAACGTAGTCCCAGCAGCAGCACCTGGGAACTTGTTAAGAGAGGAAATGCAAATTCTCTGACTTTGGGTGTGGGACCCAGCAATCTGGGTCTGAACCAACTGGGCACCAGGGTTCAGGTGCACACAAAAGTTTGAGAACCACTGGCAGAGGCCAATCCCCTGCTGTTGGATCAGTGTCCACTGTGGCAAAGGGCCACCTGAGCCGCCTATAAAAGGCACTGGGGATGAGCAAGGCCACATCTTCAAATGCAGCAAGGGGAAGGAAGCCCTTCTCTAAGGAGGGACGGCCGAGTGTGCCGACATTGCGCCATCCCCGGGACCCCGACCCTGGCCCACCGTGCTGTTCGGCGGACTGGCCACTGGAGGGCAGTGCGACCACGTCCATCGCGTCCCTGCCCGGCTGCGGGCGGCAGCAGCCCTCGGAGGCCTACCCGGGAGACAGCTGGGGCGGCTTCAGCCAGGAGACAAGAAAATAGAAAGGGATCGCGGCCCAGGCTGCGGCCTCGGCTCACGGGCCCCAGACGTTCTTAGAGGCCGAAGGGACCCCGCCGGCGCTTATCCCCGGCCCGGTATCTCCGAGGGAGCCTCCCTTCCTCGCTCCTCCAAGGCCCGGTCTGCTGCCTGGAAGGCTGGGAGTTTGGCTCGCCTGGGGCCTGGAAGGTTCGGAGGTCCCGGAGTGCAGGACGCGCAGGGGAGGAGATGCCATCAAGCCGCCGCCGAGGGCACAGCGCCAGCGGCAGGACCTTGACCGCCTCCCCAGAGGCAAAGGGCAGCCTCCCGCGTGACCCCCTCCGAAGTGCAAAACAAGGCGGCCATCTTGGTGGCGCCTTAACCCTCTCGTGGCCGGGGCCCCGGCCCAGCCAGGCCAGGGGGGGCCTGCGGTTGGAAGCTGCGATGCCACGGGGACGGCGAAGAATTTCCAAGAACTTGAAGAAAATCCTGGATCCTGGCAACTCCCTCGGGGGCGTTTGGAAACCCCATCCCGTTAGCATTAGGAACCCGAGCCTTTGTAAGTGAATTGGACTTGTTCCAGTGCCCTGCTTTCTTCTTGCCCCGTATTCCAAAAGAGAAAGCCAGAGGCAGCAAACAGGCGGCAAACGCCCTCCTGGTGGTCATCAGGTGTTTGGGGCTAGCAGAGCGTCTGGAGCCCAGCCGAGCTTGTATCCAAGTGTTGTATCTTGTTGCTCACAGCATAAAGGGCAGCTTCTTCACAGGCAGGCCAGTCTCCAGGCCAAGGACTGGCAGCCCGGAGCTGACTCCAGGTGGCTGCCTCCTTTCAGCCCCTCTCCACCGTGAGGACTTTAGCTGCCATTCTGAATGCCATTTGAGGAACCATAAGCCCTCCAGGCCCCACCATTCCTGTGGTCTCATATCTGATCTGGCTCACACATTGATATTGTCTCTCTGTCATTTGGGTACTTTTCAGCTTCTGGAATACACTTTCTTCTTAATATCATCAGCCCTTCCAGGTGCAGCTTAAATATCAGCTTCACCAGGAAGCCTTCCTCCAGTTCTCCCCCTTGTTTCCAGCAGAGCCTGTCATTTCCTTCCCTGCCCATGGGAAGCTCCCTTGGTCTCTGCTGTAGGATCTCCTGTTTTCCTCTCTGCATCCCCCGCCACTGAATCATGGGCGCCATGAAGGTAGGGACTGTGTGATGGTGGTCTTCGCGTCCGCCTTGGTGCCTTCCTTGCACATGTAGGTCATTCAGGAAAGGGTTGCTGCAGGAGCATCATGAAATTATTGAATGGGTTTTGGTGTTGTAAACAAATTTCCCAAACACTTTGAACCTTGAGCAAAGGAACATGTAATGGTGTTTTCTTAAGCCCTGTAATGGAGTCCTTTTGTGTGTTTAATTGCTTTGTTATTTTTGTTGGAAACGTCAGGGTGCCATAGGAACAAAAACCATGGGTCCTAGCTTGACCAAGAGGACTAACCACTGAGCCCCAAGTGTTCTCATTGCTTCCTCTGTGTGGCCTTGGGGTCGGAGCCTGTGACATGGGATGGCAGGCAGCAGGGCAGGCCCCAAGGACCAGCAAAGGAAGGTCTATGTATCTGGCTGGGCTTGAGGTCATGAATTCAGGCTGAGATCTCAGGATGAAGCAGAAAAGAAAGTGCCTTGAGAGTCTTGGAGAAGGTGGAAGCTAAAGGAAGAATCCTTTCTTTTTCCTTTTAAAAGAAAAAGCCTCATGAAGGACTCCAGAAAACCCCTTTCATGCCTCACCCACAGATGATTTGCTGAACGCTCATTAAGGGGAAAACAAAGAGGTGGTTTTGTTTATTTATTTAAGAGGAAAAATAAATGAGCTGTGACAAAACAATTTGAAACCAGGCCCCTCCGAGACCTGGGCTTTCACTTCCTTGATGGGAAGTAAAACAGAGAATCGAATCCCCCTCCAAATAAAAGTGAAGTTAATAATCAGACAGCTCAGCCCTGGCCACATCCTGTGTCAGCTCCCTCCCTCCCTTGGCTCACTGTTTATAGCTGCGGAGCCCAGAGTCGACTTAACTCTTTCTTCCCCATCCCTCTCCATCCCGGGGAAGCCCAGCCCTGCTCTGAGGCCGGCAGGCAGGCTCCTCGTACCCGCTGGTGCAGGCCTCGCCTCTGCAAGTCTGGCTCTCCCCATTCCGCACAGGGCGGCCAACCTGCCTCTCAGCCTCTGGCTGATGAGTTTAACAAGCCCAGCTTAGATTTGAGTGCTGTCTTCTGCTTGTCCTGCACAAAACCCAAAGTGGGCACAGGAGGGCTGCACTGCATACCTTCTTACCTCTCCACTGCTCCAGGGAAACACTAGCTAAACCCATTCCCACTCCAGACGCAGGGCCTGTGCTCCAGGCAGCCTCCACAGCCTGGTGGTCTCCTTGAACTGAGTTCTGATGGAAAGAAGCACAGACCTTTGGGGCTTTTGGCCTGTGCTGAGAGCAGTACTATGTATATCTCTGAGCTGCTTTCTATGAGAACTTCAGGCTCTCTTCAAATGCCTTCCCATATTGTAACCAGCCATAGTTATTGTTGTAAGCAGTGATCCTAGAGAGTCACTGTTATCCTGTTTTGTTTTGTTTTTTTTTAGTGAGAACATTATTGCTTTTTTTTTTTTTAAAGATGGTGGGGGTAGGAGTTTATTAATTAATTTATTTATTTTTGCTGTGTTGGGTCTTCGTTTCGGTGTGCGGGCTTTCTCTAGTTGTGGCAAGCGGGGGCCACTCTTCATCGCGGGGCGCGCGCCTCTCACTATCACGGCCTCTCTTGTTGCGGAGCACAGGCTCCAGACCCGCAGGCTCAGTAGTTGTGGCTCACGGGCCCAGTTGCTCCGCGGCATGTGGGATCCTCCCAGACCAGGGCTTGAACCCGTGTCCCCTGCATTGGCAGGCAGGTTCTCAACCACTGCGCCACCAGGGAAGCCCTGTTATCCTCTTTTTACAGAGCAGGGAACTGAGGCACAGAGGGTTAAGTACCTTGCCCATTATTGCAGAGCTGGGATTTGAACCCAGGCATTGTAGCTCCAAAGGTCTCACAACAGAGACTGCTCTCTTCTCTGGAGCCAGGGGGCTTTCTGAGAGCTTAGAATAATCCTGTGAATGCATTTCAAAGATCCCAAAGCCCAAGGACCCTTTGAGGACTTTCTAACTTTGTCTTGGGCTCTCCTCCTTTCTGTTTCTTTCTGGGGTGAAGGCACAGAGAACATGTGGTGGGGTCCAGTGGACAGTGGAATGAGAGAATGTGGAGCAACTTAGGATGGGACAGACCTTTCATCCGCTTGGCAGGAGGTTCTAGAGCAAGGATCCAAAGACTTGGCATGGCCGTTCTCTCAGCCACCAGTCTACCGTCTGCTTTTACTACCTCCCTCATCCTTGCCAGCCCTGTAGCCTGTGGGTCCCTCACCTGAAGTCACAAACACCCTCTTCTGGCTGAAGCTGGTCTTGCAGGAAGCCACTCATCAGTTGCCTGGGGCAAGTGGCAAAGACTTCTGAACTGGTGGTGTGGGCCATCTGCCTCTCTGGGATTCCTCCCTCTGCATGCCCTGGCTACTGAGATTTGTCTTGGAAGCTGTCTGTCGCCAGGTCACCTTTGGTGGGTCCCTTGGACCCCTGGAGGGTGTGTTGTGCTGCCCCCTGGTGTCTAGAGGCTGTCCTGCCCGCTCAGTTGCTTAGAGCTCCAGAAGCTCCCTGTTGGGGTGCTGTCTGTCTGTCTGTGCGCCCCAGACCCCTGGCCCCCATCTTTGGGAGTGAGCTGATCTGCTGAAGATCTGCTTTCTTAGGATGCATTTCTCCATTCAAAGTCACAGCCCAGACTGGGCAGTGCCCTATTCCTCATTTTCTGACTCATTCTTCATCCAGAGAGAAAACTCTGGGGGCTTCATTCCTGTTCTTCCCAGAGCGGGGGTGGCTCCTCTGGGGAGGGAAGGGGACAGCAGTGGCTTCTTTGTGATACCCAAAGGGGCCGACACTCAGCAGGTTGCCTGGCCCAAAGAGGTCTCAGAGAATGTGTGCCTTGACTCGTATTTAATTTAGATGTTTAAGCGAAGCATCTACATATCAAACAGCGCCCAAGCTGGGGTGGCTCCACCGTGGTCGACATTTGCCAAACACCCCTCAAATCAGACCCAGCCTTTATCAGCGCTTACAGTGCTAGGGCACTTTAGGACCATTAATCTCATTTACCCCACACTCTGGGAAATGGGGTACGTGTGATTCTCCCCACTTTTCCAGATGAAGAAAGTGAGGTTAGAATACCTGCCCACTCTGCTATAGTGGCTGTCTGCTAGAAAAAAAAAAAAAGTTCATTGTGGTTTAAAATACATTGAAACCAATTAAATAATTTTCACTGAGTTCAAAAGCAGTGCAAATGGACAGCAGTCCCTCTGAATGTTTTTTTCTCGGCCTGGGAGGCCCTGAGGGACAGGATGGCATTCTTGGTCCTCAGCATGTGCGAGGAGGAGGGTTTGGGGCACTTTCCTGATCCCGGAGTGGTGGTCTCCCTGTCTGTTCTCCAGCCCTTCCCAGCTCCTGGCAGGTCTCCCCACAGCCTTATCTCTTGTCCAAGAGCACATGTCCTTGGGAAGTAAATATCGTGTTGCAAGAACCAATAAGAGGAGAATCCCTGAGTTAACATTTTTTTTTCCAGTTTTTATGAACTTAAAACATTATGCAAAATTTCAAACATATACAGGAGACATACCCATCACCAACATCGCCAACTCTGGCCAAGTTTGTCCATTTACATCACCATCTGCCTCCCCACGTCCCATATAATTTTAAAGTAAGTCCAGTGTATCAGGTCACATCACTTCATCTATCAGTATTTCAGTATGTATCTCTAAAAAAAAAAAAAAAAAAAAAAAAAACGAACTCATTACACTTACCCACATTGTTCTTATTTCACCTAAAAATTAATAATACCACCTAAATATTACCAAGATTCATTTGCTGTTCACATTTCCAGAACATTTTTTGAACTCTTTACCTTTCTACTTAAAGAAAAAAAAATCGGCCCTGAACTAAGAATTTCTCAGTGTTTGGTCGTATCCTTACAATAGCTCCTAAAAGGACAGATTTCTGAATCCGGGCAAAAATGGCCAGTTACTGATTCTCTGAGGCCAGCGATCATTTTTAAGCTCACCACCGCTACAGCCCTCCGCTTGGCCAGGGCCGTGCACATAGTGGGGGCCACGTCAGCGTGAGCGGAGTCTCACGTAAGGCTGAACATGGGGGGGGGGGCGGGGGGGCGGATGCAGCACGTTGCGTTAATGCGGAAGGACTGGAGAGCAGCCCCCTGTGTCCTCCCACCACAGTCTGAGTGGCTGTCCTTGGCTTTCCGTGCAGTGCTCCACCCGCCAGCTGCCTGGGCCTCCTAGGGGACCCTCTTCTCTCTCTTGCTTGGGATACTTGACTCTTTTCCAGTGACTCCGTGGAGCCCCACTTTGTGGGGCCTCCAGCCGTCTTGGTTTTGCCAATTTGCTGCTTAACGTACAGCAACAGTTGACAGGGTGGTTCAGGGAGTGGGCTGCTCACTCATGCCAAGCGCTTTGCTCATCTGTCCTCACGGCAGCCCCAGGAGGTGGGTATTGCTGTCACTGCCATTTCACAACACACAAGACTAGGGGAGGGCAGGTAAGTGCCTTGCTGGCCTAGGAAGGGGCAGTGCTAGGATTTGAAGGGGGTCACTCTGAACATCGGGTGCTCTGCATTGCAGCACATTGGTTCTCAAACTTTAAGATTCGTTTAGCAAAATGCTAGGCAACTTGGCCTAGGACCAGGCACTTACCCTCTTGAGGACAAATCTCGACAAGTTAGGATCTGCAGTCACCATGCACTTTTCCCTGCAATATTCCCATCTTCCAGAACAGATAGAGCATCACTTATTATTATACACACCCTTATTAGGAGATTAGCTCAGTTGAATGGAATACATTTTAGGTCATTCAGCCTCTAATTTCTTGCTTTGTCTTTTTTTATGGTTAAATAATAGTTTGAGTCATAGATTACATGACGGTGACACGTTTGACGGTTAGGAGGGATGGGAAGAATCTGGGTTGAGTATCTAAGGCCACAACCTAGATATTATCCCTTCTGTACATTTTGTCACATCTCTCAGTTGTTGATACTTGGAAAAACGTGACTTTCGGAATGGCAGGATCAGGGGCAAGTACTTGAGAATTCTCGGAGGGAGAAGGGCTGGTGTGGGCACAGTTTTCTTTACCTCAGTCAATCAGAGTTCAGCCCGTGTGGCTTCCCTTGGCTGAACTTTGGAGGAGCCGTCTTAGGTGGCCTGGTGAGGCTCAACCCCTGTCCACGAGGAGCCTGCCTCACCCACCGCGGACAGCCTGGGCACAAAAGCTGGGTGCTAAACTATATAAATTCACTCGCATTTTACTTCCTTTCCTTCTTGATTTTGCCTTGGTTTGTTTCAGCTTTCTCCCAACTCCTGCTGCCCTAGAGAAATGGAAGAGTAGGGAGAGGTGGGTTTGATTCATTAAGGGAAATGGAAAAACCAAAGCAGACACAGAGGGGAGAGGCATTGGCGGACTCACAGGAGAAAGAGAAGCAACAGAAGGCAGAATCAAGAGGCCAGACAGACAAAAGGAGAGGAACCAGTGTCTTCTGTAAGTGTTCATGGGGTTTATGGACACTAGGCAGTAAAGGCAAACTTCCAAAAGTTGCCCACCATGGCAATGAGAAAACTGTCGCTATCATTAGGTCCCCTTCAGAATGTCTGGAGATGAATTTAAATCATAAACATTGTTTCCCAAAGTTGCATTTGCTGGGACTCCTCTAGTTTTTTTTTTTTTTTTTTTTGCGGTACGCGGGCCTCTCACTGTTGTGGCCTCTCCCGCTGCGGAGCACAGGCTCCGGACGCGCAGGCTCAGCGGCCTTGGCTCA